>NW_005842274.1:216811-263119 GCF_000455745.1 Alligator sinensis
TTGTTTTCTCCCCCCGCCGTGTAGAGAAGGTGGGGGGGGGGGGGGGGACCCCTCCCTAATCAGAGTGTCTTGCCAGGGCCTGGCCATGCCTTCCTCAGCTCAGTACTATGGAAGGGAAGGGAGGGCCACTCTAGCACCCCCCAGCTTCCAGCCTGAGCCACTGCAGGCATGTGTCAGCATTTTCTCAGTCCAGAGAGAATGTCCACGCACTTGCAAACCGGTTCAGCCTGTCCAGGTTAGACTAACCTACAAAGATCGAATCAATACAGGCTCAGCCTTTTTAAATGTCTGTTGCTAGCCCATTAGTGTTAGAGGGGTGAGATCTAGACTATATAATGCCACAGAAAGAGATACTGTGGTGTGTGCTCACACACAGTATTTGCTCACTTAAATGAACAAGCTTTCAGGCTCTTGGCAGACATTATACTTAAGATGCAATTGTTTTTCAAACAGAGAACAAAGCTGAATGTAAATTGGAAGCTACTTGGAAAAGGAGGCATGAGTTTAAATCCAATTTAAGGCCTGTTTAAAAAACTGGTTTAAAACTCACATGCACACATGCAAATATTTATCTTTAGTCCCAAGTATCCCCTTGAAAGTCAATGGAACTACTCGATGCTCAAAATGAAGAATATATAAATTAATTCTTTCCAGGATTGAGACTTAAGTCAATTTAGTGATTGCTTCACAATGCCAAGTAAAATTAGCACTAGTTGACAAAGCAGAAAAGAAGCAGATTTGGAGAATGAGTTATCATACCTTAAAAAGCCGTGCCCTAACCTTATTGCTGACAGTGAGCATTACTAGCGAATGGAAGTTGATCTGATGATGATAACCTTTGTTAGTAACAGGTATAAGTACTTTCTGTAATGCAGACGTATCTTTAGATGTGATCCTTCTTAGAAAGGGCCATGTACAGGCATTCAAGTGTTACCAGGAAAAATTGCCACTTTCCCCGTAGAAACCATCAGTGTGCAAATGTTTCAGCTTTTTTCTTCCAGTGTAAAAACAGTGTTCTGGGAGAAAAATAATGCAACTACCACCAGATATAAATCACTCCTGAGTGAAGTTTTCTTGGGAGACTGAACATTCGCACACTTTCCCATGGCTTAACTCATCCCAGGGACCAAAAGGAGGGAACCATACAGAAAGGCTCACATTCCTTCCAGACACCAGCATCACCCCAGTCAGAAGAAGGCACAAGGGGCAGCTCCTCCCACCCCTCCAGTAGACTGGGAGGGGAGGAGATGATGACAGCTGCTCCCCGTCTGCTTCTCATTCCAGAGTCCCTGGAGTGAGAAGCAAGCAAGGGACTTTGCCCGCTTCTCCCGCCACTTGGCTCCTGGCACCCAGAGCAAAGCAGAGGGAGTGGAACTGAAAGCCCTCTGCCTGCCTCTCATTCCTGAGTCCCTGGTGTGAGAAGCAGGCAGGGAGATTTATGCTGTTTCTTCAGTAACCCCCCAGAATGGGAGGACTAGAGAAGCCCACATTTTTCCCAGACCAGAATCATTCCAGTTTCAGGAACAAGGAGCAGGGGAGATGGGACAGTTACAGACTGAATATCTGTACTGCTCCCTCTGCTGGAATAATTTCTAGTGGTGGTAAAGAAATGTTTGTTTGTACACAGCCAAAGTTGAAGCATGCTGGGGTCCTTCTGTGCATACTAAATATATACACAAAAATAGGAATAGTTAAAACAAAACCCAGGAGAGAACTTGAATCCCCAGGAGTTTCTGTCCATTTCATATTGAAATACAAAGTGAAACACTCCATTTTATTGATTGAAAATACTTTTAATTACATATTGGCTTCCAAACTGCAGCCACAGGAACTGTGGAATAATTGGTTTGTGTCTTCTCCGCTAGTTTTTTTTTAAACAGTGGGACTGTTGATTCATTTTAGTTCCCTAAATAACAAGATTCCTAAAATGAGGATTTACAACCCAGATTTCAGTAGGCAGTATACAGCAGCTTAAACCACATCTACAATACTGGATATAGTTTGGTATGTGATTACATTAATAAACTGGAAGTGGTTATGAAAGAAAAAAAGAATACAGAGTTAATTAAGAAACTGAAGCGCTAGCTTCAAGGGAAAGATTTAAACAAACAAGTTCATCTGCATAAGTTCATGAGCACGAAGAGCTGCATATGAAAAGCAATAAAGAGAAAGCCATTTACGGTATACAGCAAATTCTCACTGGCCCTATAAAACAAAGCAACTTGGCAGCATTTTTGCACACCATCTACTGGCACCTTAGCTATTAGCTATCCACATAAACAGAGAGAATTGTACAGCACATTCCTTGTGGAAAACAATTTCATTTCAATTTCATTTCATAGACATTATAATATAATTCACATATGAAGTAGACACTGCGCTTCAACATCTACCAAGAAAGATAGAAATAATAGCTTTTCCTCCATAAAAAGAAATGGTAGACATCTTTCAGGAGATTAAACAAAACATAATTAAAGGTGGTGCTCAAACAGAGGGAGAACTTGGTTTGAATTCCTTATGAGACTTAGACCATGAAACTATCTTAAGAGAAGTAGCACGACACAAATCTGAGTACGACTTGAGAAAATGCAAGGAAAAAAACACTCTGCAAAATTAACTTAGTGATTATCTTTTTTGTCTGTAATTCTGTGACTGAAGTAGTACTTCCAGTCTTATCTAGTATGTCAACCTGTCATTTCCTCCAATTCAAAAATTTTAAAAAAATGTTTCTAAGTAAAGATTTTGAAATCAGTGATTTAACTTGAAAAAAAATGAGGAAAGAGATGCATGAATAATGGGAATAACTTTTGGGCTGACTGGAGTGACTGATTTATTCATTGCTAGCCTGAGCACAGCACCTAGTATGAAGAAAGGAATGCTCCCAGCAAAAAAAAAAAAAAAAAATTATATATATTCTGTGCTGTTTGCTCAATAGAAACAGACTGGAATCCTTCAATTAAGCTTAGTCTTACAAGTGACTTCATAAATTGCAAAAACAAATCTTTCAGTTCACTCAAAATTTTAAGTGGTATTTTTACAATGGGGACTCAAATTGAGGTTCTCAGATCCATAGTTAAGTCACAAATAAGTGGCCATATATAACGCTAGAGTGAGAGAGAGAGAGAGTGTGTGTGTGTGTGTGTGTGTGTGTAGCCATTCATTGTGGTCTAATTATGAATCCATATATAAAAAAGATGCTATTATCCGAAATCAGTGGGCGATTCAGGGGCTCAGAAACTGAAAATTATGTCAAATTTATCTCCTTTTTTGTCTTAAATAAGGACAACAGTTGTATCAAATTTTCAAGTGAAATGTTTTATTCAACTGAAAAATTGTCAGTTTTAGAATGTTTTAAAGAAGAAAGTGTTTTTCAACCAAAACCGACCATGAAAAATTTGAGACATCTGTCTTCTCATCCTTTTTATGTGCCAAAGATGGGAAAGACATCAGGCAAGATAGAAGGGTGAAAAGGATTTTTTTTTAAAAAGTAATGAAAATATGGTTCCTTTCCTATATATTTCAAAGAAGTATTTTAAATCAGGGCTAACTTCTGGGCAGCCATGGGCCACATGCCATGTGGGCCACAGAACAAGACCCTACCACCTGGGTTCTTCTCTGCCATGTGGGCAAGCAGCCCAGCTACCTGCTTCCCCTCCAGCCACATGTACACCCCTCCCAGCTGTGCATGCCTACTGTATGTGCAGCTCCACCCCACCACATGACAGGCAGCTGAGCTTCTCCCCACCACACACAGCACCCACTTCCACCCCAGTCACATGCCCATCTGCAGTAAGGTAGCCCAGCTTCTGTTTTTCTCATGTGCAGCATGAGCAACCTGGCTCCTCCCTGCCATATGCCCAGAATGGGCACTCTGCCCCCCACAACACATGTGCATCCCTGACTCAATCCCACTCTGCTGCCCCACCCCAAGGAGCATGGCAGGAAGCAGAAACCAGAGACACAGAGGAGCCTGAACAACCTGGCTGCTGTGGCAGAAGCAAGGGTGGGAGGGGGTAACAGTGGCTGTGCTGGGAGCCCATGGACTGTTTTATGCATCTGTAGGGTTCTTGTCCCAGCAATATCACACTGGGAAGAACTGGGGAACCATCTTTATTATCAGCAACTAACAACTCCCTAACACTATATGATAAAAGCAGAACAGCAACACAAGGTAATGCAGGTCAGGCAGCATTCTCTGCAGATACAGTGCAAAACATAACATACAGCCATTCAATGCAGGCAGTCCTCAGACTTACAACACAATTGGTTCCTAAAAACCATGTCTTAAGTCAAAATGTTGTAACTTGGAACCGATTTTCCCATAGGAAACAATGTTATAAATGGGGGATTGGTTCCTGAACCAAAGCCCGATACCCTATTTTCACCAAAAATAACCCATAATTTTGTAGTCAATCAATTATAGATGAGCAATATAGCTACGTTGATGTATTTATATTGTAATTAGCAATTACATTGATTTGGAAGGACTTCTTTGAGGTGACTGCTGGATTTTTTGAAGGGCTCTTGGTTGGACTTTACGAAGGGTTCTTGACTGGAGTCTTCTCAGGAGTCTTGGCTGCAGGTTTTTCTGGAGTCTTGGCTGCCGTCTTAAAGAAAGCGTCTAAGGAAGCTTGGACAGATGTTTTCCAGGGAGATGGGAGATGCAGTGAACGTGTTCACTGGCATGGCATGGCATGGCATCACATCAAGTGTTGTAAAGTCGAAACTGACGTTATAAAGTTGAAACAGGATGTCAATTTATAAACATTATAAGTGCAAAATGTAACTCGAAACATTGTAAGTCGAGGACTGCCTGTACACAATAGGCTGTATGCCAACCCTTCAGGTGACATGTGCAGCCCATGGGCCACCAGTTGGACAGCCCTGTTTTTAAAAAAAACTAATGTTATTTCAAGCAGATTTGTTACCACTGTTACACTCCAACTGCTACAAGCCTGTAGGGATACAAGTGAACTAAATCACCTCACTTTAACCCTGTATAAAAGTAGATTTAAATCTGGAGTGGTTTTGCTACATTTGCATTACTACAGGCTTTGCTCTTTCCTTTGGAAACTGCTCCAAGGGAACATTCGTCCATGACCTTAACGTAAAGATTTTATTCCCTTCCATAAAAACATTCCCTGCCAAAATACAAACCATTTGGGCTTTAATCCAAGAGACTGCTTTGAGACTAAATGGAAAAAAATATTTCCTCTCAAGCCAAAAGGGGAATTTTGACATCTTTCAAGTAGAAACCTGACTATGCAATTTAGCTATTTGTGACTGGACACACAATCCTTGCTGGATGTAGTTGCACTATCTTCAAACAGGACCACTTCGCGTTGGCCAGACTAACTGCCTCAGTTTAATCAACTCTCCACAAAATACTAACAGGCCAAGGAAGAAAATAATTGTTTTGTTGCTCCCACACTACCTATTAAATTAAGTGCTGAGACATTATTTTCTATAAGAATCCTATTGAGTAGGAGTACACAGATAATATCCGACTCTAATCCAGGAAGAAATTTCTCTCTACTACCCAAAACATGCCCAGAACTGAGTTCACTTGGTAAAAACATTATGGCCTGTGCCATGCAGGTCATCCATTATGAAACCGGATTTAGAAAAGCACACCTTTTTAAACATGCCAGGTGTAACATCAGTGACATACTGCAGCATTTCCACAATCAAAACGTGCTTTTGAACAAATACACAGAACAGGTTCCAAAGTACCAAATCACACTCCCATTTTGGAAACCAAACTGAAACAAAACAATTTTGTTTGTGGTTTCCTCTGAGGTAGAAATTCCAAATATGGTGTTTTATAAAACAACTATGCATGATGTTTCTGGAAGGAAATATGCTCCCTAATAAACCTAGGAACAGTGAAAGTGATGTGTTTACCGTCAACTTCACTTCTGAGTAACAGTAATGAAACTACCAGTCATGCCAATTACATGCAGCAGCTGCTGGGACTTCCAGAATGTTTGACTCTAGATCAGGGGCGGGTAATTATTTTGGGCAGAGGGCCGCTTCCTGAGTTTTGGCAGGCCATTGAGGGCCACATGACAGGCAGCCCAGGGCAGATAAATATTAATTTTCTAAATTTTTTAGGGGCCCCGCAGGCCAGATAGAATGGCCTGGCGGGCCACATCTGGCCCCCAGGCTGCATTTTGCCCATCCCTGCTCTAGATAAGCCTGGGGTGCCTGCAGAGCACGATGGGAGATCGCCTTGAAGCTTTCGATGCTGAAAGCCTAGCCCTGGATTTCCAGACTTTGAGACCTAGAAGAAATGCTAGTCCAAAAATTACATTGCTGGAAAATTTCCTGCCAGCCTATCACTACCCCCATTAATTGAGTCTGGACACTCCTAGTCCTGGATATATTATAGTGGCTTAACCATTTTCTCCTTCTGCTCCATTTCCACATGCTTTTCATCAACCACAGCTCAGCCATATATAAACATCAGAGCATAGAACCATTCAGCTGTATTATGTATTCTCTGCAAACATCCATTTGCAAGAGGAAACCTTCACACCCAGAGACAAGCAATCGCCACCCCCTACCCACTCAACCATAATTGATGGGAAGTAGGCAGGGTGGGATATTAGGTTGCCACCCACATTTTGAAGCTAGGATTCATGTGCGTGATATTAGTATACATATTACCTTATAGTAAAATAACTGGAATGAGGAAGAAGGTGGAAGGGCAGGGCAGAGCGGGAAATGAGTTGGGAGACATTTGTAAAAACTTTTCGTTCCTGAGGTATTGCAAAAGCCTAGCTGAAAAAAGTAAAAATTGGAAGAAGGATTGTTCTTGGTCACTGCAGACTACAGATGTGGTCCTGCATCAAAGAATATAAATGTACAGGGCAAGAAAAGAAAAAGCTACTGTTGCAACTTGATTTCTCCCTATTGTATAAGTGAGCCAAGTTTCAAGAAAATATGGTTTTATACCAAAATAACCTTGCATCTTGTTCCTACAGATAGGCACTCTCTGTGAATAAAGTTGGCATATTGTGCAATGCTCTTTAACAATAACATGAACTAAGTGCTTGGAAGATATTGACTTAAAAGTATCTTAGCCACACATTTTCTACTACTCTTTTTGTTCTTCAGGCCAAACATTTTATCTATTAAACTACAGCTATCAAGCGCTCCATGCTGTATAAACACTACTGAATGCAGCCCTAGATCCTAGATTTCCACTTTCCAGTTGTAAGAGAAAACAAAAACAAAACAGAACCATTCTATAAATAAAAGCATTCAATGCCAAGATGGGATTACAATGCTACTTTGAAGCATGCACAGCTAGCTCAGGGGGTTACTGAATGGCTAGTGATTTGAGTCCCTAGATAGGTTACATTTAAGCAAAATACAGAATATGGAACAGTTACCACTGGCTTTGAGCATGTTTCCTATCAGTATAGGAAAAACAAACAACAAACATATGAAAAAAATAACTGAATGTGGTACAAAACATGTTTGCAATTTTAAATGTGGTCCCTTACAGTAATGCAGCATGTACCACATACCAGGGCAGGTAGACCACAAGGGCAGGCACAGAACTGCTGTGTCCCTGCAGTGAAAGGATGGCTCCTTCAACAAAGGAACACGCAAATAAACATGATGCCAAATTTCCTTGTGTTGTGTTTACCATTAAATTATATTTCTGGCTTGAGCCTTGCTATGATTTTATTGCGCATATTTTAACGTTCACAATGCCTTTGGGAGGCTGAATGTTTCTAATTTCTCTCTTCTTATTTGTAAAAGAATAAGACTATCCAACATTCCAAGCATTTTTACAATATAATAAAGAGAGAGAAAGAGCATGAAAATGAAACATTTTTAAGGGCAAGTGGCGGGGAGGGGGAAGAATCACCTGATCACATGCTGCTGTCCAATTTCAGTCAGTGTTTTCAGGCTAGTGCAATACGCCTGAAATTAGGGCCCAAGTTCTAGGGAACCAGATGAATTAATATGAAATTCTAGCCTTGGGCCACCAAAATCCACTGAGAGGAAGAGATAGCCATGCCTACTTCCCTTTTCCCAACTTCAGATGCTCTGCCTTCTACCAAGGGCTCTCAGAGTTCAATCAAACAGCAGCAGGGTAACCAGGGTACATGGTCACAGATCCAAGGAGTAGTTGCTTTTCATCCTCAGCTCCCTTAATCCAAGTGACAGCACATAGGTCTTGTTGAAAAGAAACACAGAAGGGCTGACTTTTCTCCTTCTGACCCAATGTCTATCCTAGATACAAGGGCATGGAATAGGAGGGGATGGAAATCCCAGTATACACGGGCACTTTTACACATGCTCCACGGGGTGGGGGGAAGCACTTTAATTAGAGCCGCTCTAATTAAAGTGCTGTCGCATCCCCTGTATCAGAGTCCCCATGATAGAATGGTAGCAGGGGCACTTAACCTTAAGCTCGTTCAATGAGCTTTAGATCAAGCACCCCTGCCACCATTTTTAAGTGCAGGGACACTGATGCAGGAAACTGTTGGAATGAGGCAATTGCCATGCTCCAGCAGAGTCAGCTCCAAACACCTGGAATTCCAGGGCACTGGAGCAGCCTCTGAGCTTGTGTATAGGTGCCCCAAGAGACAAACGGGGATAAGAGAGAAGATGCAAATTACCAAAGAACTAGGAGGATTAACACCCAAGGACACATGAAGAGTGGGATATGGTGGCAAAATAATATTTCAGTCCAACCTGCAAACTCTTAGATCTATTTTGAAGCTACTTTATCATTCCTATTCTCTTTATGCAAACAAAAATTCAGAGTCCAACTGGGAAAAGCTGATTTACAAACCATAATTATTTAGTAGTTTTTGAAATAATCTCATTATTCCATAACAAATTCCTCTCTCCCCTGTCATTTTAATAGCATCAAAACAATCATTTCTCTATTCTATATTAAATGCAAGTGCCATAAGCCCATTAAAGTAAATAAAATGAAATAATTATTACAGAAATAATGATTAGCTATCATGATCACAAACTTTTATCATACATATATACACACACTTTTAGTAATATGGCTACAACACTATTTTATTTATGTGCATATACAAACTTCTGTCTGCAGGTTTTCCAAGAGAAATCAAACAGCTCCTGCATGAAATACACACTTTATGGATTTCTTCCTATTTTTTTTTTCCTCAAGAAAGGAACCCACACAGAAATGATTCAACATAACATTTGATAACAAAAACACATAACTGACGTGTGTTGTTTCAACAAAGCTATGCACATCCACTAGAGTCCTCCTTTAACCCAAAACAAAAGAAATATTGCACTTGTTCAATCATCAGTATTTGTAAATTTTGTATAAACATTGTTATTCAACTGACTTGGGGAAAATATTTATGCAGAGTTATATATTTATGTCTCAACTCTGCTGAGTTTCCAAGACAGAAATATATAAAAACATGCTGGTGGCCTGCAGATCTATGCTGGAATATTGTACCAAAACAGAGTTTTACTTGGACATCAGCAACTTCCTTTTTTCTGAACAATTTAGACGTTTGATTATTTAAAGATAACTGGTAGAACTGATAATGCCATGGTAACTAATTGACCCTAGTAAACTATACCAAATGAGAAGTACACCATGAGGAAGTACACCTTGGCCTGAGAAAACAAGATGTCATTCATCATGGCTGTGAATGAAGGACACCAATTATCATGGCAAAATCTTTTCACTTGAGCTGTGACTCTAGATACACCTTGGCCAAGGTTTGGACTTTTAAAACTGCAAAATAAGTCCTGTTGCTTCCTAGATGCAAAGCAACTAAGCCTAACCTCAGATCATGAATGAGTTATTCCTTACCACTGCATGAGGATAAAAAGGGAAGTGCAAAAGAGTAAGGTGTATGGACTAACATCGTTTTTTGAAAAAGGTTTCCATGTGAAACTTTAACAACATATTTTCTTTTGCTTTGTTTCAGGCTAAGCCTTCCAGAAGGGGGTACACACATCTGACATCACGTAACTGGCAAAAATAACTTTTATTCTCTGAAATGCAGATTTTAGCCTTCCAGTTACCACCCCAAACTTACCTATCAAGAACAAATATAATTCACTAGAGAAAATTGTGACAAAACACTGAATCTAACTACTGAATTAAAGAGACTCCCACTCCGTTTACAAAGAATGTATAGTTTGTTTTGCTTAAAATGCATAGTTTTAACACACACAGAGAATTAAGCGTTAAAAATTACATTACAGGAAAAGGTCAGTGTGGATGGACAGGTGATGCACAGTAATGGACAACAATATAGAAATCCTCTAGGGTGTTGGTCAGTATCTAAGAAATAAAATTATCATTTGCATGTGAAGATTTTATTTATTTTTTATTTTTTTCAACAATGAAATCCAGTCCACATTGAAAGGGATTTGTCTTTCTGTCCAGTTGATAGAGACAGACAACGGGGGAATCTAAAGAAAACGCAACTAGTCTGAAATCTCTATACCTTCAGGATGGCTGCAATGTGGGGGGAGTTAGGGAAGGGAGAAAAAGCTGTTCATTTTGTAACATCTGGTAGAAAGTAAGCAATGTGTAGTGATAGATATCAGCAGAACCTGAGCTTTTACCAGGAAAGGAGAAGAGCTGTTTAAGACAAAAGACAATGCTGGCACAAGAACAGAGTTAAACTGGCCATGGATAAATCTAAGCTGGCAATGAGAAGCAAGTTCTTAAATATCAGAGCAGTGAGGTTCTGGAACAGTCTCAAAATCTAACCTTTCTAAAATGGCACTTGATAAGCTTATAACAGATTACAGGATGTAGCTTTTGTAACAGCAGGCAACTGGATTCAGTAACTATTATGCTCCTTCAAGTCCTATGTTCTATATGTTCTTCTAGATTAAGAGGCAATTTTTCCTTCATAGCTACTATTCCACTTACCTGTTACTAGGGTAGCAGGCACACTGTTTAGGTCTACTGCACATATGCTGGGCAAAGTAGGATAGGAGAAAAAGAAAAGAATAGGGAAGGGAGTAACTGGAGAATCCACCTCCAACAAACTGAATGTAGACGTACCCAAGAACCTGGTCCATAGCTTGAAAGGCATGTCTATCCTCTGCATTGATTTACAGATCCATTAGTATCAAATCTATTCTTGATTGGCTACAAGAAAGCCCTCCAATACCACATGGGGAAGGGGAGAGGGAGGAGGAGGGGGTTGCACAGGAGAGATGAGATGAATACAGGCAATTCACAAATACATAATGTTTGCATTCTGTTGCATCTAAACAAGGATACTCCAAAACAACAAAAAAGCCTATCTACAGTAGTAGTAAAGAACAGCAGTCACAGATTCTGTATAGTAAGTTAATAATTACAACAGTATTTAAGAGTGCCCGGAAATTTAAGGGAGCTCGAGACGGTAAAAAATTATATTTAGTGCTTATGCTCTGCTCTCTTAAGAGATTTTAAAGCAGCAAATCAAAGTTAGCAGTTTCTCCCTCATCTAGGGAAGGAATAGGTGACACAATTTTTTCCAACGGGAAAGTCAGGTTAAGATCACAATGATGAACATAAAAACAATTTACAATAGAATCCACACAATATTTTTATTTTTATTTATTAGCTCTGGTGCTGTATAAATGTTGGTAGAATGCCCTGAATCTGTTATTAATAGGGATATATTATTATTAAATCATCTGTTTGGGTGGTAGATTCAACAGCTCGGGTACTCACAAAAATGCCTTCCACCCAGAAAAAAAGTTGCTCAATTGCATTCCCTATCAGTACTAAATCTCCAATAATGAAAGTATACCATCTAAGGCAATATTAGTATTTAAGCCTATCTAAAAATTTGTATGCTTTTAATACTCAAAGATCACAGGGCACACTGGAATTCTCTTCCTTGACAGCCCAGTAACAAACACCTACAATGCGTAACTAGATCTTTTTGAGAATTTTCCAACACTTGCTTTTGTAAAATCAGAATGATTAATCACCCAAAGAGAAACCTCATAAGGAAGAATCAGTTCCATGAATATTCTGATTTGGAAAACAGTTACAAAATAATAAAAATATCCTATTTTGACATTTTGAACACACAGAAGTTCAATTTGGAGGACCAAAATGACCTTGAAATGTATTTTACAAGTCAGAAATAAATTTAAAAATGTAAAAATGAAAAAAACATAATGAAATGTTTTAAAATCATCAATACTAAACAAACACCTCATCCCCATTTGACCACATTTTTCCTGATTTTTAGTGTGAAAAATGTTGTCACAGATTAGAATAAGAAAAATATTTGAAATCTTTGAAATACAAAAATTTCTCTCAGGATAGAGAAACAGTTTTCTGGCCAGCTTTACATACAACAAATTCCTCACAACCAAATACATAAGAAATGTACCTAAAACAGTTATCACTCCCACAAGACTAGCATCTCATTTCCCCTTCTTTCCAGATTAGAAACTGAAGCTGTGGAATAATTTTCTTTGTAGCACCCCAGAGCTAATTCTCTACAAATGACTCCTATTGGGCTTGGGACCCCTTTTATTTATTTGAACCACACATTTCATGGTCTTTGGTGAAGGAGAGGTACACGTAATAAATGTGCATACACCTATTAATGACCCCTAATGAAACTTCTGGGGAAAAACATGAAAACACCAAACCATCATAGTCACTTGCCAGGTTTAATTTGTTCATCAGATTTGAAAAGCAGACTCCAATTGTATATTACATGCTTACCTTTTCACTATAAGTTTCAGTGTCTTATGTGAACCTTTCACCAGACAAATAGCCTCTTGTCTGAACCCAGAGAGGCCCACATCATTGATGCCAACAATTTCATCTCCAGCCAGTAACTTGTCAACAGCTGCAGCTTTGCTCCCTTCTTCAATCTGAAAAAAAAAAGAAAAAGAAGTCAAAAGTAGAACGAATGAGATCACGTAAGAGCTTGATTTATAAGCAACTTTTATTTATTAGTACTTCATAATATTTGGGTAAGTACTAATACATCGATAAGCAGTTAAAATATGGTAACATTGTGCGCCTGTACAGTACACAAAAAGTTTCAGAGCTAAAAGTAGTGATACTGAAATAAACTTTATCAGGAAGAGAAAAATGAAGGAAGATCTTCCTGAAGAGAAGACTAGAACTCTATTAACTGAGGAGTGAGTCAAGGGCATTGTAATTCTGATTAACAATCTCAGCTCTACCTTAAGCTTGTCTAATACAGTTAATCAAACATGCACAACAGATCCCTGCATATTCATTTTAAAATCTGGTCATCTGGATAAACTAGCCAATAATAATTACAATAGCTTTACTAGTACATTCACCTCAAAAGATTTCTGACCTGCTATGGTAACCAAAGTATTGTAAAACAAGTTGCATCTGGACAGTGATCTAATCTACTCAATCAGGCATGTAACTGAACTAATATCTGGGGATAGTAGCAAGTATTTTCTTATGGGAAACAACTGAGCATTTCACAATATCTGACACAGCTATCCAACAATTTTGGGTAGCAGAAAGAAGGGAAGTCCAAGAACCAAAAGACCATGTCACATGCCAAGAGTAATGTGGTTATTTAGAAGTCCACCAGTAGAACCCCTGTATGACTGCAGCTGCTCCCAGCATTTTTCATTGATTATAGAAAACGTGAGATTAACGTTTTCTTCAAACTACTCAAATTTTCCTGAAAAAGACAGATTACTTTAAAGTAGTCATTTTTTGCCAATCCCCCCATATAGACAAGAGACAGACCTTCATTGTTAATCTCTATAACAATTTGCAAATATGACTTGCAGAATTACCGAGCTTCCATTGACTTCAGCTACATTTGGATGCTGAATTGACTCGGGCATCGTTCGGTCATAATGTGATGCCTGAGTGCCCAGGCCAGCGGTGATACATGGTGGGACAATGTAACTGGCTGCAATTCTGGCAGCATGGTAGTGGCCAGGCCAGCAGTGCAGCTACTTCTATTTTTTCAGACATACCCAGTTTCTGCATCTGAGGATAGTACTCCAGTTGCCTCATCTTCATTACACTACTGAGGTTCTTAGTACTTCTGCAAATTAGAGCTTTGCCTTCTTTAATTTCTGTTCTCTTTTGCTGTAGACACAACCATCACCATCCTTGCCGTTAGTCAAGCTCACGATCTAGGGCCTAGTTTTGACTTCTAGTTCTTATTTTCTGATGCTTCATACTCAAATCCTACCTCTTCTCCTTGTTCCCACAAATCAGCCATTTTATTTTTATCCTCAGAGCTAAACATTTCATGTATGTCCTCATTAGACATCCTACACTGAATACTGCAAAAACGCTGGCCTCAAATTCACGCTGTCCCCTTCAGACCCATACAAAATGTAATAATCAGAATAACTTTCCTTGTTTATCAGTTTTTGTCATCCTGCCCCTTCTCTGAATCTCTCCATTGCTTTGCCATCGACTATTGCATCCAAACTTCATATATATATTTACCTCTCTTCTATCATTCCTTACAAGCTTTATATCATGCCTTCCTCATCCCAGCAGTCCCCAGAATCATCTGCTGCTTGCACAATCATAGATTCATAGATTGTAGAGTCGGAAGGGACCACAATAGATCATCGTGTCCAACCCCCTGCCCCTGGCAGGAAATAGGACCGAGGTCAGATGACCCCAGCCAGGTGACTATTTAGCCTCCTCTTGAAGACCTCCAAGTTAGGTGATAGCACCACCGCTCTTGGAAGCCCATTCCAGATCCTGGCCACCCTTACTGTGAAAAAATTATTCCTAATATCTAACCTAAATCCACTCTCAACTAGTTTACACCCGCTATTCCTAGTCATTCCCTGGAGCGCCCTAGTAAACAGCGCAACCCCTTATCCCCGTTGACCTCCCGTAATAAGTTTATAGGTGGCCACAAGATCTCCCCTTAGCCATCTCTTGTGAAGGCTGAAGAGATTCAGCTCTCTCAACCTCCCTCCATAGGGTCTATCACAAAGGCCACTAATCATGTGAGTCGCCCTCCTCTGGACCCTCTCGAGATTCCCCATGTCCCTCTTAAAGTGCAGCGCCCAAAACTGGACACAGTACTCCAACTGTGGCCTGACCAGTACCGCACAGAGGGGGAGCATCACCTCCTTTGTTCTATTAGTCATGCACCTGCTAACGCATGACAAGGTGCGATTGGCCTTGTTGGTGGCCTCGTTACACTGCCGGCTCATGTTCATTTTGGAGCCAGTTTTGACTCCAAGATCCCTCTCTGCATCCGAGCTGCTGAGAAGGACACTCGCCAACCTATAGGTGTGCTGGGGGTTCCTCCTTCCCAGGTGGAGTACCTTACATTTATCTTTATTAAATTGCATCCTATTTTTCTCTGCCCATTGATCCAACCTGTCCAGGTCAGCCTGAATCTGCTCCCTGCCCTCCGGTGTACTAACTTGGTATCATCAGCGAACTTGGAGAGGGTGCTCTCCACGCCCTCGTCCAAATCGCTGATGAAGATATTGAATAATATCGGTCCAAGGACCGAACCCTGTGGGACCCCACTGCCCACCTCCCTCCAGGCCGAGAAGGAACCATCCACCATCTCTCTGGGTGCGGTCCCTAAGCCAGCTGGCCACCCACCTCACCGTGTAGGTGTCCACTCTGCAGTCTGCTAGCTTCCCAATGAGGATAGGGTGTGAAACTGTGTCGAAGGCCTTCCTAAAGTCCAGGAAGATGACATCAGCCTCGGCTCCCGCATCCAGGCAGTGTGTGACCTGGTCATAGAAGGCTACAAGGTTTGTCAGGCAGGATCTACCTGTGACAAACCTGTGCTGGTTTCCCCTCAGCATCGTTTCCCCTGCTGGGCCTACACAAATGTATTCTTTGATTATTTTCTCTAGCATTTTCCCAGGAATAGAGGTAAGACTGACTGGTCTAAAGTTACCCAGCTCATCCCTTCTCCCTTTCTTGAAAACGGGCACCACATTGGCCCTTCTCCAGTCCTCAGGGATCTGACCGGAACACCACAAGTGCTTGAACAGCTGTGCCAGCAGCTCAGCTATAACACTGGCCAATTCTTTCAGCAGCCATGGATGGAGGTCATCCAGGCCTGCTGACTTGTACCCATCCAGCTCCTCCAGGAGCTCCTTAACTATTTCAGAACTAACCATAGGTGGACTGTTGCCATGTGGACATCCGTCAGTGATCAAGGTGGGGGAATTGGCTTGGTTGGTACATAGAAATACTGAAGTGAAGAACTCATTGAAGAGCTCTGCTTTCTTCCCCACATCAACCACCATCCCCATGCCTTCTTTTATGCAGCTCTTTATACTTATAATGGCTCCAAATTACTCATTGGGAACCTTTTTAAACTGTGGGACAGAATGACCCAGTTCAGCTAAATGTCTAAGCACTGGGACACAGCTGCCACCACCAGTTTTCCTCGTCTCCCACTGCTTCTATTCAAGGGGACTGCTGCCGAAGTCCCCCACCACTAAATATTGCTGTAGCTCCAGGTCCACAAACTGGAGATTGCTGACTGCTGGGCTAAATTAATCTGGAAGACCACTAACCTTGACATGATCAAGTCCTTCTCAAAACCCATTTTCACCATATTACCTACAATAAATCTACTTGACCTGTACAGAAATGCCCTACTTCTCATTTCCCTTTCCCTAACTTTGGAGATTCCCATGAGCTGCATCTCTTTTCTCTTTAAATTGGAGGAGAGCACTAGTACAAATAAAGAACTAAAATAAATGTTTACATTTTATTTCATGCAAAATTAATTCAAATAGTTTATAAGATAATTAACTCGACTATTAAAAGAAAAACAAAGAGTCTCAACTTTGTAGGAAATTTCTCTTCAAACAGCACAATCTGCAAAAGGCATCAGACAGATCTGGTATAACTGAAGACTGCTTATGAACAGGGCTTTTCTTTTTTTAGACAGATGCTTCAAGAATGCAAGCACAAATAAAGAAACTTATAAAGAGAATTATTTCTTGATGAAAACTACATGAAAATGATTTTTTCACCACTCATCTCTCACAAATTAAAGCCCTGTATAAACACACCAAATATATCCACACCAAAAAATGCACTGAATAGTTGTTGCTATAGATCCTTTTATAGACCTACATATATTGCAACAACTTAGATAATTAAAATACAGCACTTTCCCCATTGTGTAGCAACTACTTCAGAACCCATGGCCTTCATATCTGACCTGCTAAGGTTTTATCTAAACCTCAAAAGTTTACTTAAAAATTAAAATCCCACTTCAACTACACGTAGGATTAGAGGGAGCAGAGGTGGAAATCATGCTTCTATGCAAGCAAATGGGTTAGGGAGATAGAGATCAAGGGTAGAAAACTGAATGTCTTGCTAGGCAGCCAGAGACGGTCTGAAGTCAATCATAGCTAAGAGAGGAAATGCAAGCACCTAGGGACATATGAATCTTGACCCTCTGCACAAGTGCTCTTCAGTCCTTCAAGTACTTAGATGCATTTCTGGATTACCTCTAAATAAATTGCATTTTGAAGCCTGAAATGAAACCCAGTGGGACAGAAAATATTAATGAAAAGCATTTGCTTGAATCACTAGTCTTGTGAGTTTATGCTGGGGGGAGGTGGTGGGGATTGAAGGTCACACAAGGGTGACTAAAAATTAAGAGGGACAGTATATTATGGTTTTGCAGGCTTTAAACAATAAACCTACATGCAAATTAGCTGTGGCCATTCAGCTGCTGGCAAGGTACCAGCCAATTCACCCTGGGGGCTGAAAAGCCTCTGTGCCACTTGATTATAAACAGTTTGGAAGTTTGAGCCTAAAGACCTTGACAGTGTCTTTTTTTTTTTTTTAAGTCCCGTCTCCTAGGGTTTCAAGGAATTTTCATTGTTCTCAGCAAGCCTATTTGTTTTTCCTTCAGGCTGGCAATACACTGACTGAAGAGAGTATTCGGTTACCCACTCCGAGTTTTCATTTCAGCAAGGGGACTGTGCATTCCACATGGTGTAAGCTTTCCAAAGAGATAAAGTACGTATATCCAAAACAACATTAATCACAACTGAAAAACAAGAATAAAGTGAAGCACTCTTTACATATGTCGAAAGAATGATTCTCGGGAATCATGGAAAAGGATAAAATCTATAAAATCACCAATAGCAAAAATCCTTTAAACTAAAAGGATTAGTGCATGTATCTTCCCTGCTGGTTCTAACAAAGGGCCATGAATGGTTATGTAAATAACAATTCCATTTCTCTGCGTGTTTGAGATCCAAATATATTCACTAGGGAGAAAAGTGCAATCCCTTTTAATTACACTAAAAAAATTAAGTGTTAACCAACACATTTCTAATGCAAACCTTCCTAAAATAAAGGCTCCAAAAGCAACAGTAATAAACACATTTGTAAGGCAGTATTTCTCAATCAGGTGCTATGCAGGGTGACCATATTACTTATATAAAATCTAGGACACTGCCCCATCCCAGCAGTGGCGCTCTACCACGGTGTCTGCCCGCCCACCTGCCTGGCGCACCATGCTGCTCCTTTTCCCAGCCAACTGCACCCCATACCCCACCTCTGCAATTCCAGGTCTTGTTTTAATTTTCATCAACTGGCCAGGACTGGCATATGAAATCCAGGATTGTCCTGGCCAAACTGGGATGTATGGTGGCCCCCGTGCTGTGGCACCCTGGGGTGCCATGCAATATTTGCACTATTAGCACTGAAAACATGATTCCAAAGATAAACCTAGGGATTTCAAATTGGAAACCATAGCGTTAAAAACATTCTGCCCTGTTACAGTCTGAGTTCTTCGCAACAGAAAAAATAGCTCTTATATTACTCTTGTCAAAAAAAGAAAAAAAAAAGAGCTGTCATTTTCTGAAGTGTTGCTTGAGAGTCTACTGAGAAGTGCCTGATGCCTATTGAGGGATGCCTTGAGTCTAAATAAGGAGAAGATTCTAATATTATAAAAGCCTTAGTCTCTCTGTCCATAACACTTTATGCACACTCTGATTGGTTGCCTCGGTAGCCAATCAGAGTGCTCTGGACAGACGGACACATGGTGGAGTGCCGCCATGACAGTGGGGACTGAGAGGCCGGAGCAGGTGGAGGCAGAGGGGGACAGTAGGCACCAGAGCTCCATCATGCCACAGGGAATGGAGTGCAGGGTTAGGGTTGGAGGCAGCAGGGCATCGGGTGCTGGCTGTGCAGCGCTGGCCTCATCTTGCCCCACATGGCAAAGCACTACCATGACAGCAGGGACTGGGGCCAGAGCCGGGGACACCACCCCTCCACTCCTCCCCGCCCTGCTCCTTGGAGCCAGGGGCCAGAGGGACCCCCGCAAAAGCAGCCGACGGGGAGGGGGAGGTGGCTGGGAAGAGGGGAAGAAGGGAGGGAGGAGAGTGGGAATGGGCAGGGGGGTTACCAGTGGCTGCACCCCACTGCAACGACCACCGCTGCCGTGACCTCCGCCACAAAAACCATGGGTCCCAGCACCAGCCCAAATAGGATGTGGGGAGGGAGGGAGCGGCCTCGGCCCAGAGTGGCAGGGGTTAGGTGTGGCGTGGCTATGGCCCCAACCCAAGGCAGAGGGGAAGGGGCCAGATACAGGTTTCTGTCCCCACGTGCCCCCTCTCTCATTCTTGATGGCAATTTGCTAGTACTGCTATAAAGAGGGAGTACAGAGGCCCTTATAGCCCTTTCCATTCCCTCCCAACTCCTTATTTCATTTCTACATTCATATATTTTTATTGTATTAATTTCATAATATAGCCTATATATGGATAGTACATCCAGGCATATCAAATCTTTGTTAGAACTACAAACACTGAAACAGACAAATTTCAAGCTCCCTCATCACTGCTAAATATCCAGATGAAAGTTATTGTGTAATTACTTTTCATCCCTCAGGAACAAACACATACACAACAACCGTACTAAAATAGCTTTTACATATGTCTATACACATTCTGATCAATAGTGAAAACATCTGGACAGAAAGGCTGTTGGAACCATTTCTATTTTACACAGGGTACAGAAGGTGGTGTTTTGTGTTCTTCTCTCTACACTAATATTTCTCAACCTGTGGGTCACAAGGATATATGAAAGGGCCGTGCAGAAAAACGTGGAAAATCATGGATTTTTCTCCTCTAAAGGAGAAAACCGTGGGAAACCTCAGGTTTCCCCTTGCAGCCTTTAGGAGTTCCAACCTGCAAGGGGCTGCTTCCTTGGGGCTGGGAAAATTGGGAGGCAGGGGGTGCCACATGCATGTGCACATGCACACATGCACCTGGCAGCCAAGCAGCAGAGACAGCAGTTCCCACAGCTCCCCCCAGGTAAGTCTATGGGGTGGTACACAGACAACACATCAGGCAGACATGTGCCCTCCAGATTTGTGTGCCCACAGTGGACAGAGGGCTGCAGCCTGGCCAGACCAGCATGGGCAAGAGCCTCCTCCATGACCCAGTAAGCAGGACCCAGTGAAGGAGGGCAAAGAGGGATGGAGAGACTGCACAAGGAATAATGGACTCACCTTCTCCTGCTGCCACCACTCTCCTCAGGACGCAGCTCTACCCTGCAAGGGAGGTGGAGTTGCAAGCAGCGTGGGCGGCCTGAGGGAAGTGGTGATCAGACCAGGCCATCGCAGTGGGGTAGAGCCGTGGCCCAGCGTGCAAGCGGCTAGTGGCAGGAACGAGGTGAGGACTACACAGATCCAACCAGGTTGCAGCCCCGTGCCTGATGTGGGCACAACCTCCCCCCCACCCCTGCCCCACACACTGACAGGCTGGGACCAGGGCAGGGGGGGGTAGTGGGTCAAGAGTAAGGGGCATCAGCAGGCTGGGGAGGAGGGGGTAGTTGAGGGGCTATGGGTTGGAACCGAGGAGCACTGGCAGGGCTGTGGGGCTATGGGTTGGGAGTGAGGGGCACCAGTGATTTGCACTGTACAAATTGCACAATGATATATGTCACTTGGAAGTAATGGAGGACCGCATGTTGATATTGCTGTTAATGTTTTCTGTTGGTGTTGATTTCTGTATTAATTTTAAAGACTGTTGAACTGTTTTAACTTGTAGTGTGCAATAAGTATTTGGGAGCCAATATACTTGTACGTTTTCTACTTAAACTATTCACTGGGTCAATACTGGTCAATGTTTACAAATGGGTCCTGGTACAAAAAAGGTTGAGAACCACTGACCTAGGCAAACTGGAGGATTGGGCCTAAGGAATCTCATGAGGTTTGACAAGGACAAGTACAAAGTCCTGCACTTAAGACGGAGCGATCCCATGCACCGCTACAGCCTGGGGGTTGACTGGCTGGGCAACAGCTCTGCAGAAAAGGACTTGGGGGTTACAGTGGAAAATAAGCTGAATATGAGCCAGCAGTGGGCCCTTGTTGCAAAGAAGGCTAACGGCATACTGGGCCGTATTAGTAGGTGTGTTGCTAGTAGGTCTAGGGAAGTGATTATTTCCCTCTATTCAGCACTGGTGAGGCCACATCTGGAGTACTGTGTTCAGTTTTGGGCCCCCCAGTACAGAAAGGATGTGGACAAATTGGAGAGAGTCCAGCAGAGGGCAACAAAAATGGTGAGGGGGCTGGGGGACATGACTTCTAAGGAAAGGCTAGGGAACTGGGCTTATTTAATCTAGAGGAGACGGAGAAGGGACTTAATAGCAGCCTTCAACTACCTGAAGCGGGGTTCAAAAGTGGATGGAGCTAGACTGTTCTGTGATGGCAGATGATAGAACAAGGAGCAATGGTCTCAACCTGAAGCAAGGGAAGTTTAGCTTAGATATTAGGAAGAATTTTCTCACCATGAGGGTAGTAAAACACTTGAACAGGTTACCCAGAGATGTGGTGGAAGCTCCATTCTTGGAGGTTTTCAAAACCTGGCTAGACAGAGCTTTGGCTGGGATGATCTAGTTGGGGATGGCCCTGCTTTGAGCCGGGGGTTGAATTAATGACCTCTTGAGGTCCCTTCTAACTATAACTTTCTATGATTCTATGATTTTTACCCAGAGACTTAAAAAAAGCCTCTTTCTAAATTTCACAGCCATTTCCCCCTCTCCATTTTAACCTCATTGTTCTTTGTAAACAAGCCATGCCCTTCATTCCAGTCTTTCAGTTTGTTCCACTAAGATACAATTTGTATCACAATTTTGATCTAATTTGATCTAGTTTTAATTTTGTGTTTATTCCTCATTCTACTGGTACTTGTGCATAAACAGCTCAAATGTTTGGAAGCATGCCCCATTATTCTCACTTCTCTCTCCTTTACGGCATTATTGCCATTTCCCAATTTCCAGTCTTATGACTATAATTTTTTTGCTCACCCTATGGGGTTTTTAATCACTCTTCCAATACAATTTAAAGCTGTTGCTTCGTGATAAAGGTGCTTTATATTGGTACAGATACTCCTGTATGGATATGTTTTATAATAATGATCATCATAATCTGTCTACACTAGAGGTTGCATCAGTATAATTATGCTGGTTAAAAAAAAAAAAAAGGCACAGCCCAAAAACAGTTATCCAAATTGTGCGCGTAGACCAATCTTAAGATGCAAAAAAGAATGTCAATGTATGAGCACAGTTGTCCTGACAACATATTTCAAAATACCTTTCAATGTGCATTTCCTTCAGGCATCAGTAAACACTTTTTAATCTGAATGATGGCATGTGGGATGGGAATAAGAAAATTTACTTAAAAATCTTTTAGTAAAACAATGTTTGCTTAAGCCCAATATAGTATCTGTTCCTAAGGAATAGGAGGTATCAATTACATTTCAGGAAGTAAGAAACAAAATACAGGCAATGCCTGCATGTTACAGGATAAAGGAACTTTTCATGAAATGGGGTGAAGGTTTCCAGATAAGGGAGACTGTGAAAAACAAAAGGAAGATTTCACAGGGAGATATGCAGCACATTCAAATGATAATTTCAAATCTACCTCTCAGGCTTGCTAACCTAAGTGGTGGAGTGAGTGAAAAGTGAGTCATGTTTGTAGATCTAAAACTGACAAAGGTTGATAGAGATGCAACAATTCTAGACTGTGACCCATTAACTTGTGTGTTTATCAGCTTTAACTTTAAATATCCACATTCCTGTATGGACACCTATATAAACAAGTGGAGGCAGGTTGGGGAAGTAGTGTCACATACAGTATCTAGTTTCATTTAGAATGAAAACATGATATTAGGTTATTGTCCTTGGAGACTCCTTTCTTTAAAGAGGGGGGGAAAAGGAGAGACAAACACCAGGAAAACAGTTACTTTTGCCATCATTCTGCTATCAGGAGCGACCCCATAAATATATACTTTATCACCCAGACAAAAAGAAAAGCTTTGTGCAGGCTGGGATGTTGATGGTCTGTAAAATCCATTCTATGTTCACAGTAGAGCTACCCTAATAAAAAGTAGTAAGTAAACAAGCCATTAAATTAATTCTCTCAAGGCAAGTAAAATGAAGCAGTAATAAATCAACTGACTCAACATAGTTCAGAATGGGGGGAGGGAAAATCCTTTATAATTAAAGCTTAGCACGAACATAATAGGCTGAGACCCACAATACACAAAAATAATTCCACATGCTGCTATTGCATTTCATTCCACAGGAAACACACAGTACAGGTTAAGTCCAGACCACCTACAAGTGAAGCTGAAACTCAAAAGGAACAAATGGGTATTAGAGATAGTGCATTATGGTAAGATGGTGGACTGTGGTGTTATTTTTGGCAAACTATGAGGATGCTGCACTACAGAAACAGTGCAACATATGTGGCCACACACGCACAAGCCCCTGCCTGAAGCATGACAAAGTTACCAAAAAGGTGTGCTCGCCAGCAAGGTTGGGGGAAGGAAGCGCAGTGATAGGGAGCTGATGAGCAAGCTATGATCAATGACACTTGGCTGCTCACCTCTGGTTGCCATTGCAAGCTCTGCTGGGGCTTCCTACAAGCCACCAGTGGGAGCAATTTCTGCTACCCAATCGACCCTTACGGGAGCTGGCGTAAGAGATTAAAGCACTGACAAAGCACAGAACCTGAACCTGTTCAGCCTTCACAAGAGAAGGCTGAGAGGGGATCTAGTGGCCATCTATAAACTTACCAGGGGGGCCAGAGGGGAATGGGTGAGACCCTGTTTCCCCAAGCATCTCCCCAAGTAACAAGGAATAACGGCCACAAGTTGATTGAGAGTAAGTTCAGGCTAGACATCAGGAAGCACTACTTCACAGTCAGGGTGGCCAGGAGCTGGAACCAGCTTCCAAGGGAAGTGGTGCTGGCTCCTACCTTAGGAGTCTTTAAAAGGAGGCTTGATAATTACCTAGCTTGGGTCATACGAGTCCAAATTTACCAGGGATCATATGAGCCCAGTATTCATTTCTACCCAGGGCAGGGGGTCAGACTTGATGATCTGCTCAGGTCCCTTCCGACCCTACATCTATGAACCTATGATCCAGATCTGCCATTTTTGTGTCTGATCAGCCATTTTTTTAGTGGAATAAACAAGGTGAACATTTAGCCGTTTGCTTTTTTGGCCCTCTAAGCTCACTTGTAAAGTATGACAGATGTAACATCTGCAAGAGCGGTCATTACATCAATTCTACATACTTATATACCCTCCTTTCCTTTACTATCATATCTGAGAGTGAGTTCACAAAAAAAAGAACCAAGGAGTCTAAAGTTGGACATATGCACCTAAATTTAACTTAAGTTAAAGACAGTGACTTAGAGAAACTCCACTTAACTCAGACTTACTTCTGGGTACATACATTTTCACTCGAAAAACTACTTAGGTGCCAGCTATTCTGTTCTGCATGCCTAGAGGTCACCATTGTAGGATCTTGGCACCTATCTCTGGCTGTTGAGCTCACAAATTAGGAGCCACCAACACAATTCTTAATTTCTCAGATGGGCAGTATCTGGTAGTCAACACAAAAGCACGCCAACAGCTTGAAGGTCAGTTAAGTTACATTAAGCCCCTTCCAGTGACCTCAGCTTCAACAAATTTTGCCTTCAACCCAGCTTAGCCCCTGGCCTGGTGATTATGAAACTGCCCAAGGGCTAAGGAAGAACTAGAACTGGTTCTTCAACTTCCTAAGCAAGTCCTCTAATCACTAGGCTACCAGGCAAAAAGTGTCCACCTCTACCATTCCCCTCTTCTCTTCCTCCAGCTGTACTACAAAAGAATGAGCTAGTTGCCTTTACATGAAGGAACCACTTAGATGCCAAAGTCCAGGTGCACATTTCAGGTTGTGACAATCCCAGTTTCACATTGGTGCCTAAAAAAAGGGTGCAGATTAGGGGTGCTGACAGACGTGAAAAAAAACAAAAACAAAAAACCCCCAGCACTTTACTGGAAGATGCAGCTTTGACTCAGCTCCACAGCATCTGTATAGATCCGATGCTTCAACAGGGCTTTTTGGTGGCTTTATCTAAAGCTGACTGAATCATCTATTAGATAAAACTGCCAAGAAGTCCCACTGAAGCACCTGATCTATATAGACACTGGGCAAGCCAGGTCAAGCTTATGTGAGACCCCTTCTGGGCATGTGCTGTGCTTAGTGCAGGGGTGTGCCAAGCTTAAAGCACCATTTGTTTGTTTTATGTCACGTCCTCAAGCAGCCTAGGAGGTGTTTAAAGCTAATTACGAATGCTGCTCTTAGCTCTGGTGGCAATTGTTGCTAGCAGTTATAGTCTCTAAAAAGCTGCCAACAAGCCCTGTCCTATCTTCAGCATAACTGGTATGCAAATGGAAGATTTAATAGATTTCTAGAGTCGAAAGGGACCTGGTAGGATCATCGGGTCCAAACCCCTGCTCCAGGCAGGAAAGAGCGCTGGGGTTAGGTAACCCCAGCCAGATGCCTGTCTAAGCTCCTCTTGAACAGGGTAGGGGAAAGCACCACCTCCCTTGGAAGCCCATTCCATATTTTGGCAACTCCTATTTTAATGTCAGACCCTGATCATGCCTTCATTTACCTTCTCCAGACAGTCTCACCTAAGCCCTTTATAAATTTTCTTTAATGAGGTCTAATGGTTTTAGTCTGACCCAGCAAACTTTTACCTCAAAAAGATAGGGGAGGCAGAGAGGGAGGGACTCACTGGCATCTTTAAAGCATCACAGGGCAGAGATGGGAACCCAGGAAGGAGAAATTATTTTACAAAAAAAACTATCCAACATTATGACATGGAAAAATCAGATCCAAAATGCCCCAAACAGATAGCTCTGAATTCACTAGGCAAGGACACTTACTGATGCATACCCATTTTTCTATGAATTTTTCTATCTCCTACATGCAATTATGCTGTGGATTCTTAGTGTTTAGAAAGCAGTCTTTTGAAGTTCTGTCATTTGATACGGCCTTTTAAGTATTTATCCATTTTTATAATATTCCACCACTCTTCCTGTTTTGATTAAAGACTTAGTGTCATTTCCATTGTAAGAGTCCATTTTTCTGTGGGATTTACTACAACAATAAAAATGCATTCCAAACAGAAACACATTCAGCGTTTCTAAAACCAGGAGCAAGAATTCCAAAGATATGGCAAAAAATATTCATTTCCATTTTAAAAGCTAAAATGCACAGCAGATAGTGCTTTATTCTAAAGACAATACCGTAGCATAAGGCCCTGTCTGCACATTACAGGTATCACACAATTAACTGGTAAACTGCACAATTTCCTTGAGGCCAACCACATGTGCAAAGTACCTATCACCCTATAAAAAGTTTCAACCAGCTATAAAGTTAGACGTCAAAAATGTGTACTAACTTTATAGCTGGTTGCTATCAAGCTTTAATTTTCACATGTAGCAGGGTCTCCCCTGAGGCTGGGAGCCCTGTAGCTGATGGACCTGTAGTATATAGCATGCCCAACCCTGGCCTGGAAGTCCTGCAACAAAAGGGAACTCTCAGCCCCTGGAGCTGCTGACTCTGGGTCCTGCAGCTTCAGATGCTGGGACCCAGCTGCATCCCATTAGCCAAGGGGTGTGAGGCTACCTTAGGAGTGCATGAAACCCCCAGGCCTGCAGGATCATGGCTGCCACAATCCCCACCCAGCCCCAGGGGTATGTGAAACACCTAAAGCTGAGGGATCACAGAAGACCCAGGGGTGCATGAACCCCGCAGTTGTGGGGTATGATCCCCCAGCCTTCGGGGTGTATGGAGTGTCTCCATGCCTGGAAGCCCCTCAAATGAGGGGGCTCCCAGTCATGGGAGCTTGCTTTTTGCTAGTGCAGAGGGAGCCCATGATCATGTTTCCTGCCATGCATGTGTGGCATGACAGGAGGTGCGACTGTGTGTATCACACATTAGGTCCCATCACATGTTGACCTTTCTTAATGTAAGCACATTATTAGTGTCTGTCTGTCTGTCCATCTGTCCCACTAGGACATTGCTAACATAGTTCACTCTGCTCATATAATGCAAGTAAGAGTATGACAAGAATATAACAAACTGTGTATTCAAGAGACCAGACTAAAATAATTTAAACTGTTCAAAAGATAAAATGATCCCTGACCCAAATAGCTAATGATCAAAGATCAAAGATGAAACAAACTTAATGAAGGGTGTCCACTATGATACCTCTGACACACTATGATACCATGCAGTAATATGGAAGAATTTCCATGTTACAGTTTTTAACCTTAATCTTAATGATCAAGGGCCTGGAGGACAAACCTTAGAGGAAAGACTAAGGAAAGACTAAGGGATCTGGGACTGTTCAGCCTGGGGAATAGAAGACTGAGAGGGGACTTTTATAAGTATATCAGGGGTGAATATCAGGAGCTGGGAGAAAAAAAAAAAAATCTGTTCACTAGGGGCGCCTCAGGGGAGGACAAGGAGCAATGGCAGGCCATAAACTGTTAGGGGATGGTTTCAGGTTAGATGCAAAGAACTTATTTATGGTAAGGATAACCAGAATCTGGAATAGACTTCCCAAGGAGGTGGTGGAGTCCCCAACCTTGGAAGTCCTCACAAGGAAACTGGACAGATACCTTGCTGGGATCATTTGATCCCAGCATTATTCCTGCCCAGAGCAGGGGGGGTTGGAGTCTATGATCTTTCGAGGTCCCTTCCAGCCCTTAATTTCTATTATTCTATGTGCCTTCATTTCTTATCTGCCAAGCAGTAATTAAATACTTCCTTTCAAAGACATGTTCATTAATGCTTATGAAATACTCAGATACTGTGGGAGTGAATCATACAAAGTGATGAGAAGTTTCCATTTTCAGTGAACATGTTTTTCTAAAGCTGTATTGTCTTTGGCTATATTGTACAACAACTACTTCAACAGTAAATACTTGATCACATGAGTAGTCTCACTGATTTCACTGCAACTAGATGGGTTGTCATCATCCTAAGTACACTGTAGGCAAGGATAGCAGTGACAGGAGTTGGATCAAGAGCTGTGCAAAGGACAGTACAAGTTTATGCATAGTAAGCACTTCTGTCACATAATTTGCATCACCAATCCAAATTTAAGCCAGTTTGGTGCTGCTGGTGCATCCTTAACCTTTCACAACTTTTCTGCCCAAGGGCCCACTACTGCTATTCCAAAAGGGCTATACTTCCCCTCAACTTAGCACTCCATACCTCAAATACTTTGGAGCTAACTGCTCAAAAGAGTTATACATTAGGTTGTTACCCACTTAAGTACAGCTATGAACACCCTGGAAAGATCTTGGAGAAAATTATTAAGGGATCCATCTGCAACAGGCTAACTGAAGGCAACCTACTGAATGCCAGCCAACATGGTTTTATTACCGGAAGGTCTTGCCTGACCAACGTCATCTCCTTCTATGACCAGGTGATGCACTGCCTGGACAAGGGAAATGAGGTTGATGTCATTTATCTGGACTTCAAGTAGGCCTTTGACTTGGTATCCTATGATGTCCTCATGATCAAGCTGGGGAACTATGGCCTCGACCACCTCATGGTCCGATGGCTGGGGAACTGGCTCTGGGGTCAGACCCAAAGGGTACTGCTGATGGTAAAAAAAAAAAAAAAAAAAATCAATCAACATGGTGCAAGTTTATGAGTGAAGTCCCCCAGGGGTCAGTGCTCAGGCCGGTACTCTTCAATATCTTCATTAATAACCTGGATTCAGGCATCAGATACAGACTGGCAAAGTTCATGGATGACACTAAACTATGGAGGAAGGCAGTCACACTGGAGGACAGGCTGGGGATACAGGCTGACCTGGACACGCTTGCAAAGTGGGAAGACCAAAACCTGATGGCATTCAACATAGAGAAATGCAAGGTACTCCACCTTCAGAGAAAAACCGGCATCATACTTGGCAGTGCTATGCTCGCTAGCACCATGACCAAAAGGGACTTGGGGGAGGGGGAGTCTTGACTGACCACAAGATGAACATGAGCCCCCAATGCAATGCTGTGGTCAGCAGAGCAAACCAAACTCTGGCATGCATCTACTGGTGCATCTCAAGAAATAACTGGGGACGTCATTCTCCTGCTTTACTTGGCCTTAGTGAGGCTGCAGCTGGAGTACTGCATTCAGTTTTGAGCCCCCCACTTCAGGAGGGATGTGGATAAGCTTGAGAGAGTCCAGAGGAAAGCCACCCGTATGATCAAAGGCCAAGAGAGCAAGCCTTACGAGGAGAGGCTGAGGGACATGGGACTCCTCAGCCTGTCAAAGAGAAAGCTCAGGGGGGACTTGGTGGCTCCCTATAAGTATTAAGGGGGGTGCATCAGGATCTGGGAGAACAGTTGTTCACCAGGGCTCCCCAAGGGATAAGTAGGTCTAATGGCCACAAACTTCTAGAAGCCCGATTCAGACTCTATGCAAGGAAGAACTTCTTTACAGCCTGAGTGTCCAAGGTCTGGAACAGACACCCACCAGGAGGTGGTGCAAGCACCTAATCTGGATTCATTCTAAAGGCATTTGGATGTTTATCTTGCTGGGATCGTTTGATCCCTGCAGACTTCCCTCCTATGGCAGGGGGGCTGGACTCAGTGATCTCATGAGGTCCTTTCCAGCCCCTAATGTCTATGAAATCTAAATCTATAAAGTCTATGAACACCATTCACAAGCAAGTTATAAAATTCAAGGGAAATACTGGTTAAATTAAAAGATGCTAACGCTTAGAATACATTTTAAATGAATTACTGACGTTTTCAGTCGTATATTTTTTAGCTATTTTTGTACATCTCAACAGCAGATTTAAGTATAACTAAGTGCTTAGTCTTTTTTCTTTCATTGCTTGTTGTTTTTTAAGCCAAATTAAAATAAACCTACTTTCTTGTTTAATCCCCCCCCCCATTTTATAATAGAAAATTCTAAACAAGCTGTAAAATGGTGGATTAGTTTAGACAATTCTCTAATCTTATTTGCCAATAAGACAACTAGTTCAAATTGGATGAGTATAAATATCTTCAATTATAACTGCAACATAATTCAGTTTAGATATGTCCTCACATTTATCCCTTCTTTCTAAAAAAAGGTGGGGAGAAAGGAATTTGACGACTATATTTTCTTGTTAAAACACAGCATGTCAATAACATAATTGCAGACAGAGAACCACAAGAACGCACAGTGTACAGAAACAAGGCAAAAGTCACTTCAGTCACTTTACCTTTGCCCATAAAAATTCAAAACGATGCAAGCAAACACTAAAGGTAGTGTTAATTGTGCCTCATTATGGTAAATTTTAGAAACAGCTGCAACACGCACATGCTTTTCCAAGCATTTGTAAGTGATTAATTTTGTATTTCTGAACTGTCTGGCATGGCTGCAGGCACCAAGGAAGCAGGGGATCAGGGGCTGCTCTTATGGAGATTGTTAACATGATCAGCACAGACCCCATAAAATGGATGTATTCCAAATACTTAAGAAGTTTGTTTACAAATATGAAAAACTCTCTACCTACTGAAGTCATGTTTAAGTGCTGAGCCAAACAGAATATGTATAACTGACATGTTTAAAATTAAGTACCTCCTTAAGTACTTTGCTAAATCAGGCTCTTGAATCATTCTAGAAGTAAAAGGGTACTACATAGCAATGGGTTCAGTCTACCACACTTACCTCACTGTGATACTGAAGTCTGTCATATATATGGCCACTTACATCACTGTGACACTGTGATATATATATGGCAGACTTCAGTATCACAGTGAGGTAAGTGTGGTAGACTGAACCCATTGCTATGTAGTACCCTTTTACTTACATACATAATCAGTCAAACTTACTGACAGGGTTATTTAATTATCGATTTAACTGGGGGGCTCAAGCCCTGAATTATCATTTAACATTTTAAGTAGAATGGAAATTCATGCTAACCATACAAAAATAGAAGCAAAAAACCCAAAAAACACTTTATTTGAATTTGGTCTGCCCCCTTATGTGATGGTATACATTTTATTAAGAAAAAAATTAAGAAAAAATAAGAACAATTTATGTAAATAGAAGCACTTTAATTGGCTAAGAGCAACTGTCAGACAACAAGCCTCGCAACCCATATTTATGAGGAACTTACCCTAATTATCCAAACCAGACTGAGCACAGAGAATTGTGCAAATGGAATGGGGGAGAGGGGACTCCATTTACATAAATCATTAACTTTACAAGATCCTTCCACTTCAAAATTGTGCATCCATATGGTTGCATCTACCTAAGGATTGGGAAAGGTCATTGTGTTATGCATATATACACATGCATACAGTTATATGTAAGCCAAATCAGGATATATAAAATGATTATTAATATAATGATATATAATCCAGATTATGCATATATTATACATATAATACAAACCTTTATAAAAAACAGAATACACATATAGTTAATAAAAGTTTTCATGTTACCTATAAAGCGGTAGCTACTTTATTTCTTGTCCAGTGCAGGTAATACAACATGCAAAAGGAAACCACATTTAAAAAGCCAAATGGAATCATGCTTAAACACAGCAGCTAGGACAAAGAAGTCATTATGTTTGCCAACTTTTAACAAGCTTAAAGTATTTCTTTAAAATCAAGACTACCTCTATATATTTATGAAGTCACCAAAGAACAAAATTTTCCCTTTGGCACACTTGAAAATAATATTCTGTATTTAATTATACAACTACACCCTCTCAAAAGTACTTTTACATCAATGTTTAAATATCTCACTAGAAACATAGCAGTGAATCTGCTTCAGCGTTGCGTCAATAGCAGTGCTGCCAGGGAACTGACTGTATGAAGTTCAAATACTGCACCAAACAGGAAATTCTCAAGTTGCATAGCTTGACTATTGATAGATACCTAAAAAACTGAACACCTTCCATTAGAAAATTCTAAAACACTTGCACACAATATTGCTAAAACAACTCTGAAATCAACCAGATACAATGTATCTGTTTAAAATGTGTGTACCTAGACATCACCTACACTCTCAGGGGGTGTGTCTACAAGTGCTTCTGACTGCACAGTGAGAACTGCACAGTCATTTAGTACTTACTAAAGTACTGAAAGGTATCTAAAGGGGATCTGGCCATGAAACTGACAATACTTTGTCCCCTTCTCTCTCACATTTCTTCCCTTCATTGTAATCTGTGCTCATCCCTGGGCACATCTATATGAGATACTATGTCGCCACAGCAACGAGCTACAGCAACATAGCTCATTGCTTACGTGACAGCATCAGCGGGCCTGAACCGTGATGCCGCCGCTACTGTGCATTAACAACAAGCTACTGCACAGTAGGGTCAGAAACAACCTGTGCGACACTGGTACTGTGCAGTGCTGATGGTTACTGCTCAGTCATTTAGTACTTGCTGTAGTACTAAATGACTGCATTACATCGCTGTCTCTCATTGATATGGTGATGTAGCATCTCATGTACGTGCACCCAGTGATGAGCAGAGATTACAATGAAGTGGAAAAAATGTGAGAGAGGAGGGGACAAAGCATAGTCAATTGCCTAGCCCTATCCCCTTTAGTACTTTAGCCAATACTAAGCAACTGTGTAGTTGGGCGACATGTAGACACGCTCCCCGAGTGTGTGGCTGATATCTAGGTACACACATTTTAAACAGAGACATTATATTTTGTCAACTTCAGAGTTTCCTTAGCAATACCATGTTTTAGAATTTTCTCATGGAAGGTGTGCAGGTTTTACCTCTGCTTTTTCCAATGCTTTTACAATGCTTTGTCCCCTCCTCTCTCACATTTCTTCCACTTCCTTGTGATCTGTGCTCATCCCTAGGCATGTCTGCACAAGATGCTACATCGCCATAGCAATGATCTACAGTTCTGGCAGTTATTGAGCACTCCAGAGATGTGGGTTTTCCGGAAAAATTTGAATTAGAAAGTTTTCTGGAAAAGTTTTCAGTGCCTTAAATAGAGTATGATCTGATTCAGCGTGTTTGACAATACAAAATAGCATGCACTGTTTGTTTAAGGGGAAAAATGAAGGCACTGAAAACTGCCAACACACTCATTTTAGCACACCCAAAGAACTGTGCATGATATGCCATGGTTGTTAACTCATCTACTGCAACAGAGTTTAACTCTCTTCCACTGACATCACTATCTGTAGAATCACTTGCACTGATTATTAGGGCCATTGCAGAATCAGATTGAGCCAACTCTGATACAGAATGACTTGAACCACATTCTCTTTTGCTAAAGGATGGTTTTACTAATGAGTCTATGGGCAAGGGCAGCTTATCATCACAGTGCATTCTCTTCACTAATTGTGTTTCTGACTGATTCTCCGGGAGCAAGAGATTTTTAGAAATAGAAACAAGCTTAGCGGTGCTTTCATTTGTTAGTCTATTCCTCTTTTTTTGTCTTAATTGAGCTGAAAGCCTTCCAGTTCCATTCACAAGAAGCTGCTGTTGGTGGAAAGCTTAGGATCCTTAGAGCAATCCTGGACAACAGTTGGGGGTTACAGCATCCCTTCCACCATGTGAGAAGAAATATTCTCTTCTGCCTGCCAAATGATGTCTTTGCTCCAAAGTGTTTCTTTTGTGCAGTACTCGGCAATGTCTGTCATCACGGCTATTTTGCTGTTGGGGATGTTCTTAGCTACTTCCATAATTGTATCGAGAGCAGTAGATACTTCATCTTTTGATAAATGTTGTCCTCTGTGTTGAAGATCCAAAAGGTTTGCTGCCAGATGAATTAGATGAGAGCAAAACTCAGATCTCTTAGTAAACATTTGTTTCACTAGTACTTCTTTTTTGGATAGAGGTGAAGGCAAAAGCTCAATTAGATTTTTATTCCTTTGTCTGAATATCTTTGGAATATTTGAAAGGCTTGGTGTATCTCCTTCAAGTTTCTTGATAGCCACTGAAACCAGTAGTAGCAAACTGAATGCTTCTTGAACTCGAACCCAGAACACATCATTGTCAAGAATCTGCTTCCAAATGTTCATGGGAACAATCTGGGATACTGTGTCATCTATTGAGGCACACTGCAAACAGTTTCTTGTGCACAGCAAACTATGTAAACACTGTGTAGCTGAGCCCCATTTAGTTTTTCCTGGCAATAAAAGTGTACTTTCCTTCCCCTGCTTCTCTTCTCTGTAATTTCTTCAAAGTCTGATTAGCAACATAATGATCGTTGAATACCTCCACAATCACTTTGCAGTTTGCCAATATTGTCTTCATTGTATTCACACTTACTATGTCCTTTGCCAGAAGATTCAACCCATGAGCAAGTCAGCCAAATACTATTAAATGAGGATACTTTGCCTTTAATATTTACTATGCAGCTTTCATATTATTCGCATTATCAGTTACAAGGGCTTGTACACTGGAGGGACCTGCACCTTCAATCTCTTTACTCAGTAATTTGGCTATGTATTAACCTGTATGATGAGAAGATTTGGTAGCAACTGCTTTCAGGAATATTGGTTCAGGTGTTGCTAACAATGTTCAGTAAAGGATTTCTTTGTATATCAGTCCATCCATCTGACATCAGATTCAGTAATTCTGCTTGACCAATCCTTTGAATAACCATTGTTTGAACTCTGCCATACTCTCCATCTAAGAGAGAATGTGAAAAGCAATAATGTAATGGTAACTTAAATGATGGACAAATTAGTTTGTAATGTTCCTTCCAGTATTGATGTTTAGTTATGGAAAGAGGTATACCACTTGCAAATATAGCTCGAGCTTCTTTCTCATCTGCTTTTGCTTGATCTTTTTTTGACATTTTGTCCACAAAGCTTTATAAAAATTTTGACCATTTTGAACAGCTACTCATGGTGGATTGCATATCTGGTGACAGTAATCTTGAAAGCAAGGATTCTGCTTCTTCTTCCCCCAGACCTGGCAGCTCAAGATTTTCATTTTCCATTTTTTTTTTTAAATCTGCTGTTTCGGTTGAGCTATGAAATCCTTTCAACAAAAGGGGAAAAAGATTTTTATTTTAGCCTATTCTAGTCTGGCCTCATCCCTCAGAAGGAAGAGGAGAAGCTTGCTTCCCCCCTTCCTGCCAGAAAGGACACACTGCTGCTCAACCTGCTGCTCAGTTGCCCTGGGACTGCAGAGCCAAAGGGAAGTATAGTCTGGACTTTGTCACTGGCCAGAGGACTCTGCTCGCTCTGCTGGGTTGAAATAGTTAACTATTTATCTATTATGTAATTTTCCTAAAAAATTGTTTTTAAGCCTAAGCCACTTGGGGTGCTTAGTGCAAGCAGAAAAGCAGGATACAAATATTTTAAATAAATAATAGTCCAGAGTTGCATTAACAACTTTTAAAATTATAATGTTTTAAAACAATATAGATGCTAGTCTATTCTGTGTGTTGTTTAACATATTAATTTGTTTACTTACATAGGATTCCTGAACTAGACTTTTCTCAGATGATATTCCACGTTGTTGTATTAGATTTCTGTATATGGCTTGTACCCTTTCAGAACAGTTTCTACATGTTATTAAATGTTTCTTCATTCTTTTTCTGCTGTTAACGTACTCCTGACCCAAATATTTACATCTACCAACTTCCTTCCTTCCGTGGCTTGAACTTCATTATAATGATGCCACGCACTTTTTTTTTCCCCCCTTGATTAGGCATTATTCTGACTACTTCAAATCAAAAGCACTAACAAACTAACAGATCTTATGCAAACAATTCCAACTTCCCCAACTCAAGGAAAGAAATAAGACACTGCTCTGTGCATTTGCTGAACTGAAAGTGAAACAAAAATTAATCAGTTTTAGTTTTGTTTTTGCTTTCACTTTCAGTCTGAGATGAAGTAAGAATTTTAGCTTTGGTTTTGATTTGACCTGGACAGCCAATTAGGTGAATTCATAAACTTGATTTTTGGTTTGGATTATTATGTGAGTGTATTTACACTCCAGTTTACAAATTAATAAAACATATATGTACTCTGTCACACACTTCTTATGGATAATCACCTGAAAAACATTAATTACAACTTTGAAATTGCCAAGTGTGCCTAATATTGTATTGGCATCCATTCATTGTTACTAATGAATTTTATGAAACAGTGATTTTTTTAGAAATGGAAAATTTCCCATGGAAAAATAAAGCACTGTAAAATTTTCTGGAAAAATGTTCTGTAGAAAATTTTCTGTCTTACATCTGTGGCTCAGTCATTTAGTACTTGCTGAAGTAACTACTGATGCTGCATAGTACTGGCACTGCACAGGTCATTTCTGATCCTCATTGCTACAGCACAGTAGCACCAGCATCACAGTTCATCTCTGCTGACAATCTGTTGCTGTAGCAATGGGCTACATCGCTGTAGCTCATTGCTATGGTGACACAGCATCTCGTGTCAGTTACATGCCAGATCCCCTTAATGATATCCCAGAGGAGACCAAGCAAATCCAGGAAAAGTTGGGAGACATCTCTTGTTGAGAAGTCTTTCCACCATAATGCATAGAGTGCAATCTCCTCACCACTCCTCCTCCCCCATTATCACCACAAATCCTCTCTCAACTGCCGTCCAAAGAAAAGTGTATCCAGGACAGAACTGATTCCAAAAAAGGAGAAGGGCCATGGATTCCATCAAGTTCACAAGGCAAGCACAATCTTATGTTTTTAATTTGTAGTACCTTGACAACCATAACAGTGTCTTGGTTCCAAAATATCAATGAATAAATAATAGACTTTCCTATTTATTTTACACAGAAGACAATCCTTCAGTTAGAAATACACAGCTCACAGTTTATAAAGTCAGTCAAAGAAGAGAAAAATCAGTACCCATTTGGCCCTTTGGAACCTCCAATGCATGTTGTACATTTAAATTGCCTGGTTTAGAATGCACATCCTTTGGAGCAGGGGCAACGTGTGCCTCTGTGCCCGAGCTGGGCAACGTCTTCAGTTACATCACTATGTGCAAAGTTTTAGTCGTTTCAAAATTTAATGTAGCCTGTAAAGTTCTCCTTTTAGGAAACTTTATCATCATCTCAATGCACCTTGGACTTCAAAAACATGCTGGCTAGGACTGAAGAAGGGAAGCTGTCTCTGCAAGTATGGTACTCAAAGAAAGGAAACTTGCACTGAACTGCTGTCCCCAGGACCACTGAGAAATGCCTTGTCTACTTGCTTCTGCTTGAGACTTATTTTTGGATTTGTCACAAGGCACTACAGCTGTTTAGAAAGGCCCTAACTGAGCAACCCAGCACAACTATCAAGCTCCTTGTCTTGGTCATGCTTACTGCTATGTACTCAGGGCTGAATTACACTGGCTACACTGCTACATTCTGGGGATTTTGCTCACACTGAGCAGGAGAGCGTGGGTGAACCATGCTTCTCAGAAGTGATTCCAGGCACAGTACGAACATGCCCTAGGAATCCACTGCAACATGCAGCTGAACCCAAAATAAATCAGACATTTTAAAACAATAGATTTTGAACAGATTCAAAACAATAGCTTCATGTGTTTCCACCTCAAAAAACATTAGTAAGGGTTTACGAGTTGTTACAATATATGTTCAGCTATAATAGCATCCAACGATTGATCCCAAAGCAGAACTGTAAAAGTTTAATGAACAATCTTACTCATTCTCACAAAAAAACTATGAAATGGTTCAGTGACTTGTCAAGGGCAATACATACCTCATCCAAGCTATGTTGCTCTTAAGTGTTCGTAAAGAGTTCTCAAGAGAAGAGAAAGGGTACCAAGCACTGTCTCAAAATAATATGAAAGGCATTAATTTTTAAATGGAAAATGCCTTGTAAAGCCCTCAGTTTTAGGAAGAAAGCAATTTTATTAAAGAAATATTAGAAGCGTTCCCTAACAAAGAAATGCTACATGTTATAAATTAAAAGCATTACAGTACCTAGCTAAAATGTTTTTGGTACACACCTAGAAATTGACTCAAGATACTTATAGTATGCAAAACTTAGACTCAAAGAGACTGAGGTTTGTATTCCTCTGGGCGCGCACATATCCACAGGAATACATACCTTAGTCTCCTTTATATATACATAAATGCAATTCTAATAGTTTTTCAGCTTCAGATAAAACCACAGAACATGCAGCAAGTCTACCTCAGTTCTGGATCTCTGACAAGTCCGGCTGAGGCTGGAATGGTATGTATATAGCTGAATAGGCTGAAGTAGATTCCTTTTAAAATACTTGAAAAGTAGGGGGGATGGGAAGGGGACTGTTTTACATTGACTTAGTCTTATCCTGGTTCCCAGCTCTACAAGAGTCCTGCTTCATCCTAATTGTTCTGCAATTGTTCAGGCCCCCCCACCCCGCTAGGTGTTTTTTATTCTGGAAAGGCTTCTTTATACCCATCAATAAACCAAATACCTTTTCAAGACTGACTCTCCGTCTCTCCTTTAATCCTTCTATTAGTAGAATGGAATGTAACATGGCTCGGTACATAAAGATACTTTGTATTCAGTGAATCTTGTCCAAGCTGTTTGAAAGTTTTCAAATAAAGGGATGAGCTGGTTTCTCAATATCTGGTTCTTAATATCATTCTATTACTGAACGGAGTTGTTTAGTATTTCTGGGTGTGGCCTGATTCAGAGTCTTAGAGGAGAAATTTGTGGTTACATTTTCTAGTAGAAGGACTGTTTTCCAAAGCTTCCATTGTAGACAAACTCATGCAAGCATCTGTGTTTGAATTAAAAGGGGACTATCTTGTGAAGTGATCAGAGGTAAACCCTGTTCAAGTTTACTAGCCAGCTTTTTAGGCAGCCAATGCTCAGGTACAGAGAATAGAAGGAAAATATATGCTATACTGGTATAAGTTAGACAGCAAGTTTCCCTTCCACTGTTGGTAGGATTTTTATATTGTAATGAGTTCTAGGACTACTGATCTAGTCAAAGGATGATATAACCAATTGAATCCATTTAAAGGAAAACACTGGCAACCAAGAAGACATAGGTAAAATTAGTAATGCAATGATCTTCTTCATCCCCAGTTACCAGGGTTGTGAGCAAGTAAAGCGGAGAAAAGAAATTTAAGTAAAATGTTTTATTGGTAGAGGATGTTGCCACAGCTTAGAAAGGCAGTTACATTCATGCTAGGGACCAGGGTTAATTAAAGTTGTTTTGATGTTTAGAGAATGTGGTTTTGTTTCATACCTGTGATGAGATAGTCTTTTTATAATGTTAACTCTCCCAAAGAAGCAGGGTGGAAAGGGGTGGCCTTTTAGCAAAATTTTATGCACATTTTCTGGCTCTGTACAAAAAATTCAATTATTTTGAATAGTAATTCTGTTTTTGGAAAGCCAATTTGAAAGCTTTCAACACTAGTAAGTCTTAGGAATTATTTCCTAGTGACCTCTAGTTCTAAGCATGGAAAAGAAGAGGAAGATGCTTGAAAATTTAAGGAACCAGTGGTGCCCAAACTGAGCTAGCCTACACTAAAGACCAGTTGCACTAGCAGCTAAGGGGTTGCACCAACCTGAGCTTTGACTGACACTCTGATGGGACAGTCAGCTTGAGCTAAAAACACTACTGCGCGTAATTTCAAGGATTTTAAATATAAATGGAATGCAAGTTAGGGAGGTTACATTAACTATGCAGTGAAAACCTAAGATAACCATTTCAGAATTTAAGAAAGCTAGAGGACTATAAAAAAAAAAGTAGTATTTTACTGGATGGATTTGTACAGTGCCATCAACCTAGACAAATTAAGTGATTGCAGAAGAGAGGAAGATTACAGGGTATTTCTCGAAGGGGTTGCCAATAACCGACTGTAAATAAATAGGAAAATCCAGCAAGTCCAGGGAAATTGCTATTTTGTTAGATGAGTGTGTTAAGTCTCCTGGATGCTCACTTCTCTTATCTTATTCTCTAACCTGTCAACTGCTGCTTCTGTACAGGAGAGAATATCTGCCCTGTCTAAGACATTAGTTATATAGGTCTGGAAAAGTTGGCTGGCTGTATTCAGGGTTTTATGGTTTTGGTGGAACACTTTGTTTATTACTTGAGGGCCTGCTCTCGTCTGAACATCATCCAGTTCAAGCTCAAGAATAAATCTTGCACTCTTCCATCTGGTTATCTAAATTCAAGTTTTGCCATTTGTCTATCCATGCAGTACCTGTTGTTCTTAAATGTAAAATATGTTTTTTCAATTAATTTTTGCCAGGTATTTGGGTTGGGTTTTTTTTGTTTGTTTGTTTTGTTTTTTGCTTTTTTTTTTAAATTTTTTTAACATTTTATGCATTTTCAAATTTTCATAGTCTTTATTCAGAATATTTTTTCTATGAAGCACTCTGATTCTTTTAATTCATTATTTAACTTTTAAAGCTGAGAATTTTGTACTATGGCTTCTTCCATCAACTGTAAAGTCTTCCTGAGGAGGTCAGAAGTGGTCTCTCCAGGATGTTGCTGCAATATTATTGTATAGTGGAGATACGCCAATATAACAGAAATTTACATGACTGGCTATTGACTTTTTTTGGCCATTGTAGCTGACAATGCTTACTGATAATTATGCCTTCTGGCCAAGGCCCTGGACATGTGGGTTCCCTCTCCCCCACCCCTGCCCCCGCCCCGCCCCCAGATGCCTGTGTTCTCTCACAAAATGGTGGGTTTACCCTTGTAGGCAGGCAGCATTCTAGCCTGCAAGCAATCCTGCTTGGGGTTGCCAGCAGCGAGGTGCGGGGCATGCCGCATGCATGTGCACGGCTGCACGGGGCCAGGAATATAGCCAGGCAGCCAAGAGAGCAGCTCCCTACAGGTAAGTCTATGGAAGGGAAAGGGCATGGGGGAGGGGAGGGGTGTGGGGGGCACAGATTGAGGCCTCCCATGGTGAGGGAGGGAGTGGGGCAGGTGCAAGGACTGGGGGTACTTGTAACTGCCATAACAGTTGTTACAACTTGTGTCATTTCACCCACAGAGTAAGACTGCGTTGTCTTAGATTTAAGTATGTCTCATTCTAAACCTGTAAGCGTCCCAAGTCCAATATACCAACTGGGCCTCTTCACTACTCTGCTGCCACATAATGGCTCAGCTCCATTTGTGTGGAACCGAAGCAACATCCACTTGAACACAAGCTCATTAGTTCTGGGCTCAGGGCTCTCTACCCTGCCACCTTTGGCTGATGCGGGGCTCCTGAGAGAAAGGCAACAGAGCGGAGAGCCCCAAGCCCACAGTGAGCAGCCCACATCCACCTCGCACACACATCTGGGGGGCACATACCTCCCATGCCTCCCCTGGGGGGGGGGGCGGGGTGCAGTGGCAGGGAGCTGCCCTCCCCACACTTGAGTATATATACACACACATATATAACCCCACACGAGTTGCCCATGGCTCCATCCTGATCCCTGCCCCACCAATTTAACCAGAGTAAATCAGTTACAGATCGGCATCGGCTGATATGGTTGGTTAATAATCAGCTATCAGCCAAGAAAATCTTTGTCAGTGCACCCCTATATCTTAGTTTTTATTAGAATTCCATATTTACTGTCATTAACTAGTGGAGTACAATATTTTAAAGGAAAAATCTATTTTAGATAGGTGGTTTAGGATCAACTGTAACAGGAAGTGACTGAGCCAAATCTTATACGGGGGCCCCCTGGGCCCAGACCCATCTGGCCCATGCATTAATCCACCTATACTTTGGATTTACCCCGCCACATTTAAAAAAGATGATCAAGGACAACAAATTGGACTCGAGTAACAGCCTACAAACAACTGAGGATGTATTAGGAAAAAACTAAAACGGTCAGCATAACAGATTTTAGCATCTAATTTCAAAGAACTCAGTATAAAATGGTGAGAAATCAAGATTTCTTTTAAAAATTATAAAAGGTACACTGATACCAACTTTATACAAACACCAAATCTATCAGCTGAGGGCTTAAATCCACAAGCACACTATTAAAAATCTACAAGCACACAATTAAAAATGTGTGAAGAATATATCCTATTTTCTATTTTTTGCTAAATCTAAATAAACATTTTAGGTCTACTTATAGAAATGAGGGGATTTGGGTTTTTTTTTTATCATATGCATGTAACAAACAATTGTTTCAGTTTTAAAATGTATGCAGCTTTAAAAAGCTTCCTTCCACTGCTAGAATTATAAATTAGTAATACTGCTCTTCTATTCTGGTTTTGCGTTACACTCAAGCCTTTCATTCTTCCAGTGGGCGATTAACTAGATTGAAAATCGATGCATGATGATGATCATGCATGCATGTGTGCACGTGTGTGCGCGCGTGCTTGTGCGCACGTGTGCGCTTGTACGCATGTGCACGCAGGTGCACACATGCATGTACATGATCAGTTTGTCAAGAGGATTTAAACTACAATGAGACAAAGTAACAAACAGTGTACCTGGTTTGGCCAGTTTACAAGTAAAGAGGTGGAGCTCATAAACCAATAGATCCAACATTGCATTTCTTTATAGCACACATCATTTATAAAAAGTATCTAATTTAACATGCAAATATGATACATTTAAGATGTATCATTTTATTTTTGCCATATGGAATCTTTCAACCTTTTGGCATATTGACATTACATGGCTATTTTTAATCACATAATTGTATAAGAGTTGGTCAGGTACTTCCTTCCATACTCTCAACATACTCTGGTGGCCCAGAGGGCCCTAAAGCTACCCAGCTCTGGGGAACGGATTAGGTCAGGTACTTCCTTCCATACTTTCAACATCTTCTACACTAAATTTTACACATACAACTGTTAGATATCCAAAGATGTCCTGCTAAGAAGTATTTAAAAGGAGTTATAGGTCAGCTTCATTGTAAAATACATATGGAAACGTTATTTGCAAGTATTATTCTTGTTAAATAGCAATATAGGAACCTGTGTAGAGCTGAAGAACAGCATATAAAATTGGAAATGGAATGAGACATTTATGCCATTTTCATTCCATTTCTTAAAGTATTTTAGCATGGTATTCTTATTCTGCAGTTTATATAAAATTTAACTGTTATAATTATTATATTAAAGTTAATATAGCTAAATTATTTGTATGGATAACTGGATATATTCTTTCTGGATAGATCATGAAATGTCACTCTATATAATCTACATGCAAGGTATTGTCTCTCACTATGTTGTTCAATGACTGGCCAAAATGGAAGCCCAAATTCAGTTGGATGTCACAGTGAAGGTCCACTCTGAGTTGTCTTAGATGCTGAAATGAATATGTTAATACCTTAAATAACAATAAAATATTATACTTCAAAAAGTCTCCTAAAAATCTGGTCAGACACGTGGTTCACCAGAATGGATATATAAAAAGACAGTTCTGTTCACTGCCAAATATTTCTTAAAATTCAATATTCTTGGGCAAATGTGAAAATACATAGTATTGTATACTATACCAGTCTTACAACTGTTCCATTTAAGTCTGTCTGTTACAAAGGCCGAGGAAGAGGCAGAGGATTATAAATTTGCGGTCATGCATTGCTGCACTGAGGATAAAGCCCTAGAAATTTACAACACTGTGCAAGGGTTGTTTGCAGACCCTAGTAACAAAACCCTTACAGAGGTGCTTGCAGCATTCAAGAGCTACTGTGAACCCAGAAAAAACCTTGTTTTTGAAAGGTATCAGTTCTGGCAACTTAGATACAATCTATGCCTGAGGCTGCAGGCATAGATTATTTTGTTACAGAGATCAGAAGTAGAACACAGCATTGTGAATTTGGATCTGCTGAAGATGTTATGTTGAGGGACAAAATTGTTTTCAGCATAACTGACTGCAAACTCAAGGAAAGGATTCTGGAAAACCCCTCCCACGTCCTAGCACAGGCTGTGGATATTTGCAGAGCAAAGGCTCTCACAAGTGCTCAGACTCATGTTATGTCTGCAGAAGCAAGCTTGCATACAGTTGAGCAAAAGCAACGTTGCCGGAGCACTTTGCAAAAGCAAAGCAAACCACCAATGATGTTTGCTCCAGAGGAGGGCCATCAAGCTGTACAGGGCAAAGTTTGCAAACTGTGGAAGTACACACAAGCATAGATCCTGCCCAGCGTTTGGAGAAACTTGTTACAAATGCTCTGGGGTGAACCACTTTGCAAAAGGAATCAGTCTACAAAAGGAATCAGTACCCTATATATGGGCTCAATGTCTGCAAAGCAGCACTCACAGACCTTTGATAACCAGAATGCCTGGTATAGCGCAATGATCATTGCTGGCTTGCCAGTTTATTTTAAGTTAGATACTGGAGCGGAAGTGTCCAGTAGATGTAGCAAAGGATTTGCAAGGAAAAGTAGGCAAGACTCAAACTCATGTTACATTAGTTGCATTTGGAGGTGCACACATCAAACCAAAAGGCGCAATCGTTGCACGCTGCAAATCTGGTGCTAATGAATCCGATTAATTTTTTTACTTAACTGACAATAATGACCCACCAATACTTGGTAGGGTGGCATGTACCACCTTAGACCTCATCAGAAGAGTCCATGGAATGGCCTTGACAATACCTGCAACCAAGGCGGACCTTCTCAAACAACACCCGGACCGGTTTAGAAGGGTTGGGCTAATTTCCTGATACCCACCACATATATGTTGACCCAGCGGTACCACCAGTGGTGCAGAAAAATTCCCTATGCAACCCTGGGCAAACTGCAGACTGCCCTCAAAACAGTGGAAGCTATGAGAGTCATTATGAAGGTGACTAAGTTTCCACCCTGGGTCAATAGCCTTGTGATCACACAAAAGAAGGATGGTTCATTACAGCTTTGTTTAGACCCACAAGACCTCAACAAGGTAGTATTGAGGCAGCACTTTTCTATTCCCACTGTAGAGGATGTACAAAAGAGTTTATCAGGTAAAAAGCTGTTCACCATTCTTGATGAAAAGGATGGCTAAAAGCAAGTCAAATTGGACAAGGAATAGTCAGAGCTGTGTACCTTTAACATCCCCTGGGGACAGTTCCACTTCAACCGCCTTCCCTTTGGTATTAAATTGGCTAGCGAAGTATTTCAACAGAAGAATCACGAGTGCTTTGGTGACTTTCCAGGAATCCACATAATCAAGGATAACATGCTCATTGAAGCAGCTACCAAAAAGGAGCATGATACTATCCTGAAACAAGTCCTGGAAAGAGCATGTCTGAAAGGAGTAAAGTTTAATAAGGACAAAATACAATTTTTAGTTGACAGTGTTAGGTATATGGATCATATCTTCTCAAAAGATGGTGGTATTCTCTTCCATCCTACCACTGAACGGACACGGAAGACGGCACGAGAACTGCATCCAAGAGACCAACTGGCGGCTTCGGCAGTGGTGTCTCGAGGCAGGCTTCGGCTTCCTGGACAACGACCCACACATTACGATGAGGGACATGCTCAGCTGGGATGGGCTTCACCTGTCCCCCAAAGGTAAGCGTGTGTTTTCTTCTAGGTTGGCGGATCTCCTCCGGCGGGCTTTAAACTAGGCTCGTCGGGGGGAGGGGAAGATGAGGGCGGGGGAAGCTGTGAGGACAGCCCAGCCTGAAGAAAGAGAGCATTGGGAACCTGAAAGCCATGGGGAGGCCAGCACTACGACACAGGTAAGAAATGAGAAGGTAAGAAACAAAGGGCCCCTTGGGACTCGGAGAGGGGGGGCAGCAAAGGCACCAGTCACAGGGCTCAAGTGCCTATATACTAATGCTTGGAGCATGGGGAACAAGCAGGATCAACTAGCGCTCCTGCTTGCACTAAACACCTATGGCTTAGTGGGGCTAACAGAAACCTGGTGGGATTCATCCCACGACTGGGCAGTACATATTGAGGACTATAGATTGTACAGAAAGGACAGGGTGGGGAAAAAATGGGGAGGGATTGCGCTCTATGTCAATGAGCAATATACATCAACCCTCATCAAGACGGAATCCAAGGATGAGGAGGTAGAAGGATTGTGGGTTAGGCTACATGGGGGGCAAGGAGAAAGGGATTTGGTGGTAGGGGTCTGCTACAGACCCCCACATCAAGGGGAAGAAAGAGATTCGGGGC
>NW_005842274.1:265469-271067 GCF_000455745.1 Alligator sinensis
ACTCTTTCCTGCTTATGCAGGGGGTCGGACTCGATGATCTACTGAGGTCCCTTCCGACCCTAGCATCTATGAATCTATGAAAAGATGGTGTCAAACCAGATGATGACAAAGTAGAAGCCATCAACAGGATGCCCCCTCCAACAAACAAAAAAGGCCTTCAGAGACTCCTTGGAACCATTCAGTACTAGCGCAATACATTAGGTATGAGTCCAGCCTGACAGCCCCAACTGAGAGCACTTCTCAGGAATGATGTTATCTGGCAATGGAGACCCAAGCATCAGGAAGCCCTGGATAAACTCAAGCAAACCATCACCATGGTGCCTGTGCTCAGGTACTTTAACTTGGCAGAGCACCTGGAAATCCAAGCGGATGCATCCAGAGCATGTCTGTTTCAGCAGAATCAACCAATTGCATATACTTCAAGGGCTCTAACACAATCTGAGAGAAATTATTCTCAGATTGAAAAAGAATTTCTGGCAATTGTTTTCACCATGACAAAGTGCCACCAATATGTCTATGGCACCCAGGTAAGGGTCCAGTCAGACCACAAACCCTTGGAAACCATTTTTTGCAAAGCCCATAGGAAAGGTTTCAGCACAGCTACAGAGAATGCTATTGCAACTCCAAAAATATGACATCCAGATTCTCTATACCAAAGGCAAAGACATGTTAGTGGCTGACATACCTTCCGGAGCCACAACCCTCACTTCCCCCTGAACCCGATCTTTCCACTCAGAAAACTTAGTTCATGGTCTGATGGAAACGGAGCCACTCAGTGACCAGTTACTCCAGCAGTTATAGGAGCACATGAAGGCTGACAGGAACTACAAGCCCTTAGAGCCCAGCATCTTAATGGATGGCTGAGCAGGCAAAAACAAGTTAAGCCTGAAGTAAAGCCTTACTGGCCTCGCAGAGACCAAATCCAGCTTCAGGGCGACTTGCTCATGATCGGGCCAAAAATAATCATTCCATGTGGTATGAGGACCAACATGCTGACATTACTTCACTCGCCCCATCAAGGCATATGAAGGTCAGAAGCGTGGGCTTGACAAACCATGTACTGACCCCAAAAGGAATGCCCATACTGAGCAATAGATTGCAAATTGCACACCTTGTTAAGAGCTCCAACCCAGTACTCGGAAAGAGCCCATGATCTCACATGAGATCCCAGACCTGCCTTAGCTAAAACTAGCAACAGACATTTTTGACCTACAGGGACAGTCTTATTTGATAATAGTTGACTATTACTCTAAGTACCCTGAAGTTTTGCACCTGCCAGACAAGACAGCTGTCATAATAGTAGCCAAAATGAAGTCTGTGTTTGCTCCCCATGGCATACATAAAGAAACTGTTTGTGATCCCGTGCCATTTGCAAATTGCATGATAAAACAATTTGCAAGTGACTAAACATAACCATCACCCACTGTAGCCCAGGTTATCCAGAATCCAATGTTCAGGCTGAACGCACAGTTCAGATCATCAAATCTATGTTTAAGATGACATTGCAGGATGGCTCAGATCTATACCTGGCTTTATTCAATCTGTGGAACATGGCCATTACGGGTCTTGAGTACACTCCAATGCAGCTTCTGATGGGGAGACTTTTGTGCAATACCCTCCCTGCTACAACAGTGGTGCTGACTCCTAGGCTACAGCTGAATGCCTCCCACAACTTGCGGAAATTTCAAAGGCACCAAAAGAAGCACTATGACTGCGTGGCTGCATTCTTTCCACCTCTATGAGAAGGGGAGAAAGTAAGGATGCAAACAAGGACAGGTTGGATACCAGTGTCCATTATGGCAAAAAGGGATGAACATTCCTACGTGGTAAAAAACCCCTATGGTAATGTCTACCGGAGGAACAGAAGACACGTAACCAAAGATTACTCATCAGTACCAGCAGAACAAGTTAATCCACCTCAAGAAGTGTCAACAGAACAAGCATCAGAAGTAAAATCAGACCACCAAGAGCAAGAGTTTCATTACATTCCAGAGGATCCACCAGTACCCACAGAGATACCCAATGGCACTACGCAAACTAGGAGTGGATGTGTGGTGAAGATGCCTATGAAGTACAAGGCCTATGTAATGGGAGAGCAGTAAAGGCTAGACCCCACCGGTGAGCCAAGTGCTAGCAATCTCTGACTCCATGATTCTGAAATATTTGGAGTTAAAGTAGCTACTGATAAACATTCAACTACTTAAGAGGAAGCTCCCAGAGTAAAGAAGGGGGATGTGGTATATGGAATGTACCTTTAAGGGGCCAGCAGTGGTACAGTCCAGTCCTTCCCCCTGATGCCCTGTGGGTGCAGTTTGTTGGTGATGGGTTGTTGTTCTTCCCGCAAGCTGTGAGTGTGTGTTGCTGAATCCTGTTCCTAATAAAGATAAAGCTGTTTGCCATCCCACAGGTCTCTGCTGAATCCTGACTTGAGGACAGAACCCCCTGGGCAGGGAGGGAGTAAGTACCCCATCCCTGGAACCCAATGGCCAAGGGCAAACACTATAGACAAGGCATGTTAATCAGTGCTTGAGTGATTCTGTGATTCAACAGGCAGAAAGCCTGTTCCCCTTTTAGAAAACAACATATCCATTTGGTATTTTAAAACAAGCAAAACAACCACCCAGCACCTGTAACATGAAAGGCCTATATAATCTGTGCATAAAAAAATGACAAAAAGAATGATGAGTAAACAAATAGTGCTACAGAATACATTTCATACTATAGCACAAATTCTGATATTATACAAATATTTGTTTTGGCATCAAAAATGTACTTACTTGCGTTCCTCTGTAGCATTGTTGACTTGAACAGCCAAACAATAATTTCTACAGTATTTAAAACAAGAGTACATTTCTATTTAAAATAAGTTGACAGCTTGCTTAGACTTAAAGTCTGTATTTATAAATATGATTTCCCAGAGTTGAGACACAACAATACTGCACTAGCTCATTTGACAAGAGCTAAGGACACCTTTGGTATACAGCCTTCAGAACAACCAAGAAGTGAAGGAATTGTCTATATCCAGTTTCTGGACTGAAAGGTGTTAAGATTATTTAGGTTTGGAAGAATGGTTTAAAAAAAATTAACTAACTGGAGTGTTAACAATCGAAAGTGGCGCTGATATTTTTTATTAGTTTAGCAAAAAATTTAAAAATATTTTCAAGTTTAACAGAATATAGAAATAAAAAAGGAGCGAAAATAAAATGTGGCCTAGAAGTCCACCTTAAACTCAAGGTTAGTGGACAATCGACCCCACGCAGAGGTACTTGAATATGTGCCAAATCTAGGCAATAAGTTAGTGAATTTCATGCTCTGCTAAGAACTACTTTCACATTCTTCATTGCCTTCATTTCAGATCAAAAGCCCTAAAAACAGTGCAGAGAATTTGATTGCAGATGGTTTTTACTGATACATTCCAAAGAAGATTAAGGAGAAAACAAGGTCACACCCCAGCCTTTATTTTAATATTCTATACACACACACACACCCCCCCATACAAAAATATGCATGCACACACATGCACATGTGTGAGAAAATATGCATGTGTAATGTGCGCATACATGCACACACGCACAGACACACACTGCAAAAAAGCATGTGCTCACTGTCATTATATCAATAATAAAGTTTTGTTTTCTTATTTAAGCAACGTGGCTGAAATTAGGTCACTAGAACCCCAGTAGGGTTACATGCATATTTTATCTCTGCTTGAACATGGTTAGTCTCGAACACTTTCTGTACTGTTGACTGTCTTGTAAATAACAAGAAATTAGATGCTTCCTGCCTATAAATTATTAATTCTATTACAGCAAGGCTCAGAGGCCCTGATCAGGGCTCAGGCTCCACCATACTAAGATCTATACATTCAGCTCTTATGATCTATATATATGATGAGATGACCTGCGGAAAAAACAGTTAGACTAGACCACAAAGGTAACAGTGCTGATTTCTCTCTCCAAGTACAAGGGCTTGTTTACACAGGGAACTAGTACCAAATAGCTACTCTGCAACAGCTTCCCATATAAACCTTATTCCATTTTTATTTTAACTTCTTCAAAAGACTAAATTAAAACATGAATCCCCTTCTACACGTTACATACATTACACAATTAACTGGTTAATTGCACAATACATTTAGACTAGTCACATACATAAGTAATTATCACACCATGAAAAATAACTATCAAGTTATAAAAAGAGAGCCAACCAGCTACAAAAGTAGTGCTTGAAAATGTGCAACTCCATAGCCGATTTCTCTGTCCAGCCTTAATTTGAACATATAGCAGAGCCCCCAAACATGGATTTAAAGAGAAATAAAAGGTTCCAAATGGAGAGCTAGTGCAAAATAAATTCACACACATTTCATTTCCAAAGAGATGCTTCTTATACAAAAGTCCTGGATGCTAGTTCACAAGCTGCCCAGTCATTTACACCTATTGATGCCTATTTAGCCTGAAGAACTAGTGGTTTTAAAAACACACTGATTTTTTGAAGCCTCATATCCCCCTCATAGGTATCCACATTTATCACTGGGACAGGAAAGCAAGACAACTTGTTATAGTAAAAGCTCTGTTATCCAGCATCCCCTGGGAATGGGGGATGCCGAATAACAAAACATGCCGGTTAACTGAGAGGCCTGAACAGCCATCTTTGCCTATTTGGGCCGCCGCTTCTTCAGCATCGCCGTCCCTCCCGCAGGCCCTGAGGAACAGGGATGCAGGCCCCGCACAGCCTGCTATGCCCCGGGCTGTAGGGCCTCGGCAGCACACGCTGCTTTGCCCTGGGCCGTGGAGGCTTGGAGAAACCGGAAGTGCCACGGTAGGCACTTCTGGTTTCACTTTACCATACAAGCTGGCATGCTGGTTAATAGAGCATGCCGGCTTGTAAGGTGCCAGTTAACGGAGCTTTTACTGTAATAGCATCCCATTATCTCCCACAGCTAGGTATTAAGATGAACTGGAACATGCAGAAAGTGACAAGACAGAGGAGGACAGATGTTTTTCTTCTTTTAAAAACAAAGGTTGCTTGTAGATGTGGGGGCGGGGAACCAAAAATGGTACTTTACTTTAAACTCAGTGCACCCCTGTGCCAAGCCCAGAGCATGCCCAGAAGAGGAATCACACTAGTTGCATCCAGCTTTCCGAACATCTGTATAGAGTAGGCACTTTAGTAGGGCTTTTTTGGCACTTCTATCTAATAGCTCCGGGGTGGGCAATTACTTCAGCTGGAGGACTACTTAATGAGTTTTGGTGAGCATGGGCAGCCCCATGCCCTGAATACCATATTGGGACCAGAAGTCCTACCCCCTGTCCTTTGCCACCAGAAATCCCTCCCCCTTGCCACCCCCGAGCCCCCCACTGCAGAAATACTCCTTTTGGGAGGGGACAGTTGACACCGTGGAACCAGAAAAAAAAACAACAAATCAAACATTAAAAGTCAAACACTTCATATAATATATTTTACTTTTGTTACAAAAAAATATTTGTCATGATTTGTTTGCATACTGTATATAGAGGGGATTGCATAATAATTAAAAAATAAAGTCTTACTCTTGTATGTTGTGTATGGGGGGTGTGAGGTATGGTTGGGGGATGTATG
>NW_005842274.1:271101-278115 GCF_000455745.1 Alligator sinensis
GTTGTGTGTGTGTGTGTGTGTGTGTGTGTGTGTGTGTGTGTATGGTGGGGTGTGGGTGTGCATATATGTGGGATTGTGGAGGCAGGGTATGGGTGTGTGGGGTTTGTAGGGTGTGAGAGGGGATAGGGGGTGTGGGGCAGGCAGGGATGCTCAGGGTACTTGTGCCTCTGCAGGCGCTGGCATCCAGCGGTGCACACCTCCACCCAGTACTGTGCATGGGGACGAGGAGCACAGCCTGCCCGCCTCTATCACTAGGGCTCTGCATGGTGTGCCTGCAGCTCCCATACTCACATAGCACCAGGGGAAGTCCCCCACTGGAGTGGGCTGCCTTTCCCACCTTGGCTTCCCATCTTCACAGGATTCTCTTTTTCCGTAGAGGCAAGCCTACTTTGTCTTAACACTGAAAGTCTGCAACTTTCTCAGACCACGTTACATTGCTTTTTCCAAGACCAGAAGCTGCACTGTTTATCCATTGTTTAGTAATGCTAGGAAAAGGTAGGGTTACCATAAGTCTGGGTTTTCCAGGACATGTCCTCTTTTTAGAGCCTCCAAAATCAATTCAGGCGATTTTTAAAACTATGATCAAATGTCCAAGATTTTGTTCTGCTCCCAGCTTGCCCCAGCAAGGAGCTGCTTGGTGCAGGAGGATTAGAAGCACGATGCACACACATGTGGCCAGCATGTAGCCAGGCAGGGGGTGGGAACAGCCAGGCAGCTGGATGCAGGTAAGTCTGTGGGGGGCAGGGTGGGGGGGGGTGGGTGTGTGGGCGCGCGTGCGTGCGTGCGTGTGGAGGGGAAGTGGGCATGCCCCTCCAGCAGGGTGGGGGAGGCACATGCCCCAGATGCATGCCCCTCCAGCAGGGTACAGGGGGGTGGAAGGGCAGGGAGGGAGCAGCAGCGAGATGCATGGCTGGCCCAGCAGTACTGGGGCTGGTGCCTGTGCTCACAAGTACAGGGCTCGGGAGAGCAGAGGGCTGTGGGTCAGGACTTGGGGGCACCGGTAGGGCTGGGGTGGCTATGGCTTTTAAGTGAGGAGCATGGGGGGGCTGTGGCTTGGGAGTGAGGGGCAGCAGAATAGACAGGGTACTCCCATATCATGGCTCCCCCACAGTCTTTTACCTCCTCCCGACATGAAAGGTGTCCTCTTTTTTTCGAACTAGAAATATGGTAACCCTAGGAAAAGGGAGCCTTGGCCCATCCTTCATGCAGGGTCTAACAGATAGGGAGAAGTTAAGCATTACTTTTTTTCCCTGCATGCAATTTCTCATATTAACAGCTTGCTTTGTCGCATATCCATGACACTGAATTTGCACAGAAATACTCATTATGACATACCTGCGCCAGATTTGATTTTTAGTATGAAACAGTGCTTGAAAAGAAGTTTATTTTCTTTGAAATATATTTTGCAACTATGAAAATGTACAGCTATTACAGTGGACTGAAAACTGCTAGTACTTCTACACAGGATGTTCAAGCAAAACTGAAAATAAAAAGCTTTATCTTTGAAAATAGGAAGCCAAAAAAGGGTATGTGAGTTTAATTATCTTTTCTCTATTTTTCTCTCCATCAGTGCCAGTAGCTAAATGGATAAGTGTGTGCATAAGAGAGAGAGAGAGACTAAAACAATTTCATTTCTTCAGTTAAAAATAAATAAATAAATAAATAAAAAATTTTAAAAAAAAAGAACCCCAAATTTTCTATGAAAATATTTCAAAATATTTTCAAAGGAAAAATTTCAACCAGTTCTAAACAATTATTCTCTATAACAGTGCAGTGAAATGAATTCCTTCCTAGAAAAGTCATTCTTGGTCACATGACAGTTTGTCTGGGGAGACTTGCTGCTTGCCTGGAGCCCTGATCTGAGATGTCACAGAGAGACTGCGGAGAGTCACCCGGGCCTCTGACTACTATCCCCACCTGCCAGGGGAGATCAAAAGTGACTGTAGGGCTCTGAGTTCAAGGGTAAAGGTAACAGAGGCTCAGATGGTGTTCTTGATCCTTCTGATCAAGGGAAAGGGCCCAGGAAGGAGGGGACGCATCCTACAGATCAATGCATGGCTGCGCAGATGGTGTCACCAGCAGTCCTTTGGCTTCTTTGACTATAGGATGTTGTTCCAAGAAGGACGATTGCTAGAAAGACATGAGATCCACCTGACAAAGAGAGGGAAGAGAACCTTTGCAAACAGGCTTACTAGCCTAATGAGGAGGGCTTCAGACTAGGTTTGCCAGGGGATGGAGACCAAAGCCCTGAGTGGGTGACCTGGAAGAAGCATAAGCAGGAGTGGACAACAGGGGAGGCCTTCTCATTCTTCCTGAGAAAGCGGGGCAATCAGCTAGTTAACGCAGATGTCATCTGTACACGTATGTAAGGAGCCTGGGAAACAAGCAGAAAGAACTGGAAGTCGTTCCACAGCCACTGAACTATGACAGGATTGGAATAACACACTTGATGGAATAGTTCGCATGACTGGAGTTTCAGACACTTGACAGACCCACTCTTGGACCCTCTCATGATCGCACTAAGGAGATGCAATCAGTATTTCCAACTCCATCAATTCCCAATTGCCACAGGTGCCATTTCAAGCAAACTAGGTCTATTTTATTAAGGTTTCAGCTATCAGAGGGAAGATTGTGCTTTGTTCTCTCAGTCAGTTATCAGGGGTGTCTAAAAAGCACTTCCATACAAGTACTAAATTTGTATGCAACCTCCCCTTCCTCTCCCCCCACCCCAAGGGAAAAATATTCAAAAGCTCCTTTGCCAAATAAGCATCTCCTATATAGCACTTCCTATAAAGAGTTCTCCAGAATTCTTTTATAGGAAGACTATTTTTTTGTGGGGAGGAGGGAGGATGGAGGAGTAGAATAAGCCAAAGCAATCTGGCAAATGAAATATAAAATTTATTTCAAGTCTGCAGCACAGCTGTTAAGAAATGGCTAGGGAGGAACCTGGATACCTTATTTACTAGGTCAATTTAGAGAGTTCTGAATAAATTGACTGAATAATCATCACTGTACAATCTAATTCGTACAACAGTTGGCAGCTGTCCAAGAGTAACTTGCTAAAAATAAAAAAGAAACGACCTAGAAAAGTTGAAAAATTGATCTAAACAGAAAGGTGTATTGCATTTTAGAACTCTGATAACAGTGAATATTCCTTCATGTTCGAATATTAATATGATCAAGACAGGGGAGTTTATTATATTCCTCTCAATGCCCCAGCCAGTGCAAATGGTATAAAATCCTTGTGTACCTCTCAATGACCCAGCCAGTGCAAATGGTATAAAATCCTTGGTACATCAACAGAAAGGTACAAGATGCACATATTTCTAAATTCCCAACATAAAAATGCCCATTTTTATGCATTTATTGATAAAGTAAAATTGAGCAACTTGGTTTGGTATGGTAAAAAAAAAGCACCTGGTGCTGTAGCACTTGCAGTTGTATAAGTGGCGAAATGTGCATCAGTGCTGAGAAAATGGAGGCAGTACGCTTTTGAACTAAAACGCATAGATGGTGCTTTAGTTCAAAAGCACTGACGTGCATTTCACCACTTATACAACTGCATGCAGTACGTCAGCTCACGTGCAGAGCAGACTCAATTAATCGAGTCTGCTCCAAAGTGGAGGATCTCCGGCAGGCCACGGGACAAAAAGATATATGTTTATAAATGCTCCCAGTGTTTTACTTTCCTGCCATTGTGCCCTTGTGAGTCACAAGTCCTAGTTCTGAAAAAATAGAAGAAATGGCACTTGATCCACTCTAGCGAATTTAATCCATCTCAAAATGTAACAGATGAAGATAACATTTAATATATTTCTTTACATGAAAAGATGAAACAGAAACTCAGGAGAGTTTGCTGACTTAAATCAATATCAAACTCACCCTGCCCCCTGGGCCAGATCCAGACTGCAGGGCTCCTCACAGGCCAGATGCAGACCTGGCAGTGGCAGGGCAAACAGAGCTGTACCTTGCCCCCTGCTGCTGAAGGCTGTCCTCAATAGGGCCCCATAGCCTTGAATTATGTTGCAGGCCCTGCCACCAAATTCCCCAAGGCCCACCATGATCCCCACAAACCACATATAACCCATAGATTGACCATATGTTTAACACCCCTTATTTAAAATAAAACCGAAACCATAGTAATAAATCCCTCAGGAAGAGCAAAAAAAACCCCCTAAAAACAAAAACAATAAAAAAACCCCCCAAAACCTCTTAAATTTTCTAGTTAAACATTTGTAGCAATATTTTCATCACCTTTCGGCTGTTCAGGGCAGCAAGCATCAGCCGCATGATGCAGGCTGAAGAAACAGAAGGAGGAATTAAAGGACAGATGCATAGCCATATGATACTCGTTTGACTACACTGCCTACACAAATGGTGCCTGCCTATGGTCCCCCTAACCATAGCCAAAATCCTATTGACATGAAATCTTGGGGGGGGAAGCTTCCAACACAGAAGCTTGCCTTAATCCTAAACAAACGAGTAGGCTGAATCTAAACACACCCTTTTCTCTACTATTTTTCAAACAAGTGCAGTTCTAGAAATTCCTAGCATGTAGAACAGAATATCAACAAAAATCAGCAACTTGAAGTATATTTAAAGTAAACAGTCACTCAAACATTAGCAAACTAACTGACCGTCTCAAAAGGGAACCAAGCAACATAAATCAGGTGAATGTTGCAGCTTCCACAGTAATAAATAAATTCCAATTCTTTACAAATGTCAAAACATCTGAATTGCAGCTGAGCTGTTAAAAACTAAAAGCTGCATGCATTTAATTAAGTTAAAATCTAAACCAGATGGCACATACTGCTTTTCTAATAAACTTAATGCCGTCATAAGAGGCACTGCTTAAACATTCCTTAAGGATTCCTTGCATCACTGGTTACAAAAATCTCAGCTCTCTTCTCACCATATACCCTCTACACCCCTTCCTTTTCCCATCACCAAGACACTAAAAAGAGGGTGGGGGAAAGGAAAAAGCCCCTAAGATAAATTGGCTCAGTATGTGGAATGCAAGGCGCACATTCCTGTGCAAATTCAGTGATTTATTTTCTGTAGAAACCTCCAGCTGCAAAAGAAACCCCAAATGTTGGTTTCTGCTTCAGATCCCCTTAGGTCCATCATTTTTCATCTATTGTTTCCTCCCTGCAGAAGACGAAACAGACAAGGCACTGTAAAAAGGGGATATCTAGATACTATAGAAGGAAAGAAAAAGAGCCAAAAATGAAAGCGTTAGGTTTTGGGAAGGCCTCAAAACATTTAAAATACAAGTTGAAGAAAAGTGACTGAGCGACCACCAACACAAAATTAACCTCTGAACAGTAAATCAGTAACTTATACACATACATATACTTACTTGTATATGTATGTGTATATTATGTGTATACTATATATGTATGTGTATATTATGTGTATACATTGTATATTATGTGTATACATACTTATGCGCACACACACACACAAAATAGCCGCAAAAACCATGATCTCTTTTGGGAATATAACCAACCACCCCCACTTCCATAGCAGCCAGACCCAAAAATGTGTCAGGTTTCAGTCGACAAAACTGATTCTAATTAACCAAACAATTGCCAGTCAGACCTGAACTAGGTGGTAATGTTTTGCCTCCAATAGATTTTAATGTCTGAATGTAAAACACAAAAAAGGCACATAAGCCACAATACAGAACATTTCCTGTTTTTGAGCTAGGACAAGGACAAATTTGTCTAAGGACAAATGCTCATAATGGGGAAGAACAATGATCACAGCAGTTTGAAAAAAACAAAATGAAAATATGCATACAAATGTGAAATCCAAACAGATTAGCACAAGGAAAGTGCTACAAATGCAATTCATCACTTTGGTTTTACTTTGGACAGTTTTCTATTTTGTATACATTTAACCAGAGATCTATGACCCAGCATTACCAGGATCTACTACTTCCTCATGGAACTATTTGCTACGTCTGTATTTGAACATTCAAATCTCGAATTGGCCTCCTCAGTCATCTATGGGCTTAACAATAACAGCTCTATTTACTAGAATACTGTCAACCTTGTATTGAGGGACTGCTGATGACAATTTAAGCTGTTGCAATGAGACTTGAGAAGTTTAGCACAAAAGTTTTCAAGTTACAGGTCAGGAAAAAATGCAGTCTCTGAGCACTTGCACATCGAGATTGCCGAGATGGCTGGTCATATGCTGATGGTTCTCTTCCTTTCTTTCTATTCATGTTCAGGTTCCACTCTGGAAAAGGGAGCCTGAAAGTCTGGAAATGAGGTGAGGGAGTCTGTCTTTCTCCTTGTAAGAGCAAAGGAGAGGGCAATTGAGCAAAATCTTTAAGGAAACAAAGATCAGTGGCTCAAACAGCTTGTCCAGGGAAGCAGAAGAGAACAGAACAAGCAGGAAGAACAGAGAAAGGGTATCACTTCCTCCTTCCATATTAAATAGACTACCAAAAGAGAGAATGCACTTAATTTTTCTTCCAAAGGAGGACAGAAAACAAAAAGGATCTATTGCCCTTTCAGTTCATCGCATGTTTTCTAATATATCCCCTAGTCTATTTCCATTCACCAACCCCAACAGGTGTGAAGGTGAAAGAAGGCTGCAACAGAGTAGTGGCCCCAGTCATTGTGGTTCACCCTGCCACTGAACCTGGCCACCAACCCCCAAGACCATGTGGGCCTGACTGTGCTCCAGAGTCCCCATACTAAACATGCCACGCACAGGCTTCCGTCAGGTCTGAAAGCCTTGTGGCGATGGAGGATTGGTGATGGGGGCAGGGCTGTGATACCTGGAGGCCCCCAACCAAGAATCTGCAGACAGGCTGTGGGTGCACGATGGTTGTCGGGCACCTGTGTCAGGACAGGGGTGTCCTTCGGCAGCTGCATCCACGACTGAGCAGTCCTTTTTAGGATACCCTCTGCTCACCCCAATGGCAAGGGGGCTGAAAAAGGTACCCCAAAATTGGCTGTCCCATCTTTCCTGGGTGGAAAACTGCACCCAGCAGGATTT
>NW_005842274.1:278125-294704 GCF_000455745.1 Alligator sinensis
GAAAAAGCGAAACTTTGGAACCTGTATTGTGAAAACGCACAAATCGACAAACCAAAGAGTGACTGCCCAAAAAGATGAACTGCCATCGTGGTTCAGGAGCTAGTGAGGCACAACATTGACATTGCTGCTCTCAGCAAAATCCAGCTCACTGGGAAGAGACAGCTGAGGGAGGTCAGCAGAGGGTACATCGTCTTCTGGAAAGGGAAACCGGACCGTGACCCCTTTATCCACGGACTCGGTTTTACCATCAGGAACAAGATCGTTGGTGTGCTCCCCAAACTCCCTTTGGGCATCAATGAAAGGCTAATGACCCTTTGCCTGCACCTCAGCCCAAACCAACACACCACTGTCATCAGCACATATGCTCCAACTCTGGATTCCGATGAGAAAGTCAAGGAATGGTTCTACCCTGATCCTGATAACACCTTTGCCTCCATCCCCAGGAATGACAAAGTCATTCTCCTGGGTGACTTTAATGTCCAGATTGGACCTGATTAAGAAATATGGAGCAAAACTATCGGTAACAACGACATGGGGAAGGTCAATGCCAATAGTATCCTGCTTCTGACCAAATGTGCCCAACATGGCCTGATCACGATGAACGCCATCTTCTGCCAGAAAGACCAGCTCAAGAACATGTGGAGGCATCCGAGGTTGGAGCACTAGCACCTCTTGGACTACATCATCATCCGAGGTAGAGAACAGAGTGACGTGCTTGTCATGACGACCATAAAGGGATCTGAAGACTGCTGGACAGACCACCAACTTGTGCGCTCATTGATGAACATCTACCTGGCGCCAAGACACCGGAAGACCCAGAAGACCACCCAGAGATGGATGAACGTCACAGCTTTCAAGGACCCTGGACAGCAGGAGAAGTTCCAGGCCCAGTTGTATAGTTCACTGGAGCAATTCCCTACTGCTGATGACGTCTCCATCCAGGTCACTGGAAGCAACTGAAGTCCACTGTCCAAAATGCCTGTGCCCAAACTATTGGGTTCACATCGCAACGGAACCAGGACTGGTTCAACACCAATGATGCTCAGATTCATGATCTCGAGCGGAAGCATGCAGCCTTCATCGCCTGGCAAAGCCATCCATGAACTTGGCAAAAGACGGCAGTGTGCTACCAGCTGAAGGCTGAGGTCCAGCGATGCAACCGTGACATGAAGAACAACTGATGGGTGGAGAAAGCGCACGTGATCCAGGGCTACACCGATCAGCATTACATGCGTAACTTCTTCCAGGCTACCAAGACAACCTATGGACCCTGCTCCATTGGACAAAACCCCCTCTGATCACAGGACGGCTCCCAGTTCCTCAAGGATGATAACACCATCTGTCTGTGTTGGAAGAAGCATTTCGAACTCTTCCGTAACTGGAAGTCCACCATATCAGAAGAGACCCTCCAAACTGTGCCACAACACCCTGTGGTGGATTCCCTTGGCAATCCACCAACCATCAGAGAGTTGAAGAGGGCTATCCAACAGATGAAAACCAACAAAGCCTGCAGGCCAGATGGTATACCCGCAAAGGTCTACCATGCTGGCAGCTTCTGGCTCATATCACGACTCCACCAGCTTATCCTCTGCCTTTGGGATGAAGAGGACATCGCTGGGGATGTCAAGAATGCAACTATCATGACCATCTTCAAGAAGGGGGACAAATCTGACTGTGAGAACTACAGGGGGATTTCCCTCCTGTCCATTGTGGGTAAGATCCTGGCCCGCATCCTCCTGAACTGCCTTTATCTCATTGCTGAGAAGATCCTTCCAGAAACCCAGTGCAGCTTCTGACCATCCCGGGGCACTGCAGGCATGGTTTTTCCAGGCAGATGCAAAAAAAATGTTGGGAGCAAAATCAAGAACTGTTCCTTGCCTTCATTGACCTGACAAAGGCATTCAATTCCATAAATTGTGAAGCTCTGTGGACCATCCTCCAATGCCACAGCTGCCCATTGAAGTCTGTTACCATGCCAAGACTCCGGCATGATGGATATGACCGCCAATGTCCCGAGTGGAAGATCTGAAACTAATGCCTTCCACATCTGGACTGTGGGTCAAACAAGGTTGCGTGAACACCCCCACGCTGTTCACCATCTACCTGACCATCATCATCCACCTCATCTGAGATGATCTACCATCCAGTGTCAGTATCCAGTATCAACTGGATGGGAAGATTTTCAATCTTGGGCGCTTCTAGGCAAAAATGAAACTCACAACCAAGGACATCCATGACCTTAAGTTTGCGAACAATTTGCTACATGATGGCTCAGTCTGCACAAGGTGTGCAAGCAAACTTAGATCTCTTCACCGCTCTATATGAGACTTGTCCTGTCTTTAAATGTCACGTAGACAAAGGTTTTCCACCAACCTTCCCCAGGCCAGCTGAACATCCCTTGCACTATCTACATAGACAGGGAGGCTCTGGAGTATGTGGAGCACTTTCCGTATCTCGGCATCCACCTCCCTCAATGGGCTACCATCAATGAAGAAGTCTAGCTGTGCCAGTGCCACCTTCTTCGAGCTGCAACAAAGTGTCTTCAAAATTAGAGATCTTCAGAAGTCAACTAAGGTTTACAAGGCTGTTGTGCTGATTACCCTCCTCTACTGCAAAGAAACCTGGACTGTCTACAAATGCCACATTAAAACCCTCAAGAGCTTTCACCAGTGGTGCTTGCGTTGAATCCTGAGGATCAAATTGGAGGATAGCCAGACCAGCGTGAGCATCCTCCATGGAGCTGTGTCCACCAGCATCGAAGCCTTGCTCTTGAGAAACCCACTCCGGTGAACGGGCCACTGTGTCCGGATGTCTGAGAACTGCCTCCCTCACCAGATTCTCTTTTTCCAGCTCTCCGTTGGCCAACACTCAAAGGACAGCCAAGGAAACAGTACAAAGACACACTCAAGGTCGTCCTCAAGCACAGAGGCATCAACATCAATAGCTGGAAGGAGCAAGCTTCTGACCATTTGGTGTGGCGCCACCTGGTCCAAGGAGTGCACCACTTTGAGGCCCAATGACTCGATACTAAGGCAGAACGGCAGCAGTGGAGGAAGGAGAAGGAGACCAACCCGAAGCTGTGAATCCCACTCCCCTGTGCAACAACATGCCCCCATTGCCGAACAATGTGTGTATCCAGAATTGGGCTCCTCAGTCACCTGAGGACCCATCAAGCCTGACAGACATCATCCTCGACTCCGAGGGACTGCTGCCGACTGTGGCCAGTGAGTGCCTGGATGACAGGAGGACACTATATAATTCTCCATAGTTCTGAATGCAAGTCATCTCAGCTACTGTCTGTGCTGTATTTGATGTATGTTACATGTGCTGAGACAAGCATATGCATGATTCTATAGTGGTACAAGTTAACTAAATTGCCCTAATATTTATCATGAATAAAGCAGGAAAAACTAGATTGGTTCTACTACTCTTGTATCACTACAGTATCATGAAAATATGTAGAAGCCATCTCCAAATTATATGTTGAGTGACTCAGTAAAAACCTTAATTCAGCAGCAGTTTTGAAAGTTGCTTCACCTTGCTGCTTCAGCTGCTTTAACTTGCTAATACCTGTCGCCCACAGCACCAGCATCTCCACAGGAAAAAGGGGGGTGTTTCCTGCCCCATTCCGGCATGAACTTATGCCTTAGTTTCTCAATCCTAGTTATGCTACCAATTCCACTTCAGTCCTTTCATGGATCTAGATGTATGTAAAAAAAGTGAATACAGGGCTCTGGGTGCAACAGTGAAGGGTACAGGGGCTCAGGTGGTGTTCTCCCTGATCTTTCTGGTCAAGGAGAAGAGCCCAGGCAGAAGCAGACACATAATGCAAATCAGTGTTTGATGTGCAGATAGTGTCACCAGCAGAGCTTTGGCTTCTTTGACCATAGGATGTTGTTCCAAGAAGAACTGCTAGGAAGAAATGGCATCCCCTTGACAAAGAGAATAAGAGACAAGGTTGCTAACTTAGTAAGGAGGGCTTTAAACTAATATTGTCAAGGGATGGAGATCAAAGCCCTGAGGTAAATGGGGAAGCAGGTGACCTGGAAGAAGCCCATGCAGGAAGGGGCAACAGGGCACGCCTTAATGAAACTATGACATGATTGGAATAACAGACTTGGAGGGATAGCTCTCATGAGTGGAACACTCTTACGGATGGGTATAAACTGTTCAGGAAGGACAGGTAAGGGAGAAGAGGAGGTGGCAATGAGCTTTATGTAAAAGAACTGTATGTTTGCTCATAGCTCTAGTATGAAACTGGAGATAGACCTGTTGGAAGTCTCTTGGTTAAGGGAGTGCAGAAGGTAAAGCAACAAGGGTGCTGTCATGGTGAGTGTCTGCTATAGACCACCAGATGGAGAGGATGAGGTAGATGAGGCTTTCTTCAAACACCTAGCTCAAGCTTCCAGATCACAGGCCCTGGTTTTCATAGGGGACTTCAAATCACCTTGCTATTTGCTGGGAGGGTAATACAACAGTGAACAGGCAATCCAGGAAGTTTTTGGAGACTGCTGGAGACAGCTTCCTGGTACAAATGTTGGACACACCAACTAGGAGCCATGTTCTTCTTCATTTGCTGCTCACAAACAGGTAAGAATTGGAGGGGAATGTAGACAAGGATGGCAACTTGGGCGGAACAGACCCCAAGTTGACTGAGTTCGGGATCCTGAGGAAAGGAAGGAAGGAGAGCAAAATAAGGACCCTGAACTTCAGAAAAGCAGACTTCAATTTGCTCAGGAAATTGATGGGCAGAATCCTCGGAGAGGCCAGCCTGAGGGGAAAAGGAGTCCAAGAGAGCTGGCTGTACTTTAAAAGATACCTTACTGGAGAGTGCAGAAACAAATCATCCCAATACACAGGAAGACTAACAAGTATGGCAGAAGACCAGCTTGGCTTAGCAGCCAAATCTTCAGCGAGCTAGAACACAAAAAAGCTTACGAGTGGAAGCTTGCAGAGATGACTATGGAGCAGTACAAGAATATTTCGCGGGCATGCAGGGATGAATCAGGAAGCCCAAAGTGCAACTGGAGCTGCAGCTAGCAAGGAACATGAAGGATAACAAGAAGGGTTTCTACAAGTATGTCAGCAACAAGAGGAAGATCAGGGAAAGCGTGGGTCCCTTACTGAATGGAGGAGGCAACCTAGTGATAGATGATGTGGAAAAGCCTAAAGTATTCAATGCCTTTTTTAACCTCAGTCTTCACAAGCAAGGTCAGCTCCCAGACTACTGCGCCAGGCAGCACCATTTGGGGAGGAGGTGAGCAGCTAACAATGGTGAAAAAACAGGTTAGGGACTATTTAGAAAAACTGGATGTGTACAAGTCCATGGGGCCAAACACAATGTACCCAAGGGTTCTGAGGGAGTTGGCTGATGTGATTACAGAGCCACTGGCCATTATCTTCATCTTTGTGGTGATTAGGAAAGGTCCAGGCTCACTGCAAAAGGGCATCTATAGTGTCCATCTTGAAGAAGAGGAAGAAGGAAGATCCAAGGAACTACAGACCAGTTAGCTTCACCTCAGTCTCGGGAAAAACCATGGAGCAGGTCCTCAAGGAATCCATTTCTAAGCACTTAGACGAGAAGAAGGTGATTAGGAAGAGTCGTCACAGATTCACCAGGGGCCTGACCAACCTAATTGCCTTCTATGATGAAATGACTGACTCTGTGGATGCGGGGAGAGCAGAGACCCTGACGTTAGAAGGCTTTTGATATGGTTGCTCACAGCACCGTCACAAGCATGCTAAGATTGGATGAATGGACTGTAAGGTGCATAGAAAACTGGCTGGATCACTGGACTGATAGGGTACATACATATGTACTAACTTTCTGGCAGTTAAGCCAAGTTAACTTTTTTAACGGAACTTAACTGTCAGAGTGCACACATATGTGGAGCAGAGTAACTTAAATGCAGAGCAAGATAACACACTTAAGAGGTGTATTTTCTTGAGTTAAATCAACTTAGCTCACAAGATGGCTGCCACCATGTCAAGGAGCTGTACATGCGTATGGTCCGATGTGGCTTAACTTAAGTTGATTTAGTTAAGTCACCTTATTTTAAGTCAACTCAGTACGTGTGTACACTGAAAGGGTAGTACTCAGTGGCTCAGTGTATAATTGGCAGCTGGTATCAAGTGGAATGCCCCAGGGGCTAGTCCTGTGGCCAGTTTTGTTCAATATCTTCATCAGTGATCTGGAAGATGGGATGGAGTGCACCCTCAGTCAGTCTGCAGATGACCAAACTGCAAGAAGTAGCAGATTCACTAAAGCATAGGGCTAGGATTCAGAGACACCTAGACAAATTAGAGGATGGACAACTGCAAAGTCCTGCACTTAGGACAGAACAATCCCATGTACCAGTACAGGCTGGGGACTGACTGGCTAAGCTGCAGCTCTGCAGAAAAGGACTTGGGTTTTACAGTAGAGAATAAACTGAATATATGCCAACAATGAACCTTTTTCGCAACAAGAGCAAATGGCATACTTGTTTGCATTAGTAGAAGTGTTGCCAGCAGATCAAAGGAAGTGATTCTTCCCCTTTATTCAGCATTGGTGATACCACATCTGGAGTTCTGTATCATTTTGCTCCCCCCCCACCCCCATTAAAGAAAAAATGTGCACCAAATGGAAAGAATCCAGTGAGGGACAACAAAAATGATTAGAGAGCTGGGGCACATTACTTCTGAGGAGTAGCTGAGAGAACCGGGCTTATTTAGTCTGGAGAAGAGTAGATTGAGGGAGGACTTAATAACAACCTTCAACTACCTGAAGGGTGGTTCCAAAGAGGATTGAGCTAGACTGCCCTCAGAAAACAAGGAGCAATGGTCTCAAGCTGCAGTAAGGGAAGTTTAGGTTAGATAGTAGGAAAAAGCTCTCATTAGAAGGGTAGTAAAGAACATATTACCCAGAGAGGTTGTGGAATGTCCATCCTTGGAGATTTTTAAGACTTGGCTAAACAAAGCCTTGGCTGGGATCATATAGTTAGTGAGGGTCCTTCTTTGAGCAAGGTTGGCCTAGTTTCCTTCCAACCCTAATTTTCTATGATTCTCTGTATACTCAGTGATCTCATATAGGATGCAAGAAACTGGACACCATTTTATGGGACATCTCTTAAAAATAAGTGGGAACATTAAGGTAGAGGCAGCTAGGTGCACAGAGAATAATTGCTGGATAAGATATTAGTATTTAGAGCCAAGGAGATGCAAAGTCTAGTTTTCTTCTCTAAATATTTAAAATAAACATGCATCATCTCAAGACATACAATTCAAATTATACCTTAATTCTCTGGAAGAACCTAGAAGGCATATGCTTGTAGTCTGCACAACCTTTTCTAGGTTGCAACCCTAGAACATGTTGCGAAACAAATCCATTCTAATTGTTCGCTTCGTGAGACCTTCCATCAGCAACATTGTGCATTCAATTGGCCTTCTATCTGTCATTTCCCCATGTCTAACCTATGTTCTCCACTCCACACCAAATAAATGTCCATTTTTTCAGTATCTGCTCGTTAGGGAAATAACACGCTGCATTTCCTTTATACATGTTAAAGGACACTCTCAGGGTTTCTACTTCTGCCTCTCCCCTCTCCTGACTTAACATGAATACAATACATTAGCAAAGGTGAGAATGGCGGTATTATGCTCAGCATCCTCTCTAAGTTATTACTTCATCTTGAACACACAGTCTTACACAGATGCAACTGTTTAGGATTTTTGCATGAAATACAGCTGCATGCACAGTTTATTTAGAAGCGTTAAAAGAACTTATTTCTATCCCTACTGTACCAAGAATCAGTTCATCTACTAAAATATGTGCACATGTTTAACAATCTCAGCAGATCAATCCCCCTATCCTGGTTCATTTAAGCTCCATTAATCTTAACGCAAAACAAAACAGTTTCCTTTAACAGCCAGATTCTTGACCTTGAGCTGTTCCGGTGTCGGAGTGGGGGCTGGGGTGGGAAAGCTGACCAATCAGAACTCAGAACTGCAGAATGAAAACATACAAGTAGCCAACAGAAAAGATCGTCCCCCTAAAACACCACCATCTCATCTTGCTGCCATGGAAACTAGGACAGATCACACACATTTTTCTTTTACCTTCTGAAAACATTCTAGTAACTCATTTAATAAAAATAGTTAAGAACAAAAATTAGTAATGGTTGAGACCATCAAGATAATAGTAAGAATATATATGTTAACTACATCTAAATCTGACCAGCTAAGCACTGACCTGGAACATCTAGCTTTTAGAATATTAACAATTAACAAACATGGAATAATCAGATATAAATCAGGTGTTATCTAGTAAAGGTGCAATACAAGTGATCTGAAAAAGAAATCCTACAAATTCCTTCTCTTCCCCCCTAGCAATGCAGAATGCATATCATTTGAAAAGTTTTAGTTTTATTGATCTTTCATACAGTCACTTGGAAACTTAGATCTAAAGGCTTTTTTGTCACTAAATGGCTAAGTCAAACAGACAAAAATTACTATCTGATAAAATAATGACTGTTCATTTAAAAAGATAGCAATTTGCAAGATTTACAGGACTTTGCACTCATTTCATATTGGAGAAATGAGTCCAATTGTAAAGGGACACTAACATACCTTACTTATATTCTTTATTATTTAAATGCCAACAATGTGCTCAGCGTAGGACAAAAGGAGGTCAAATCCCTGCGCCCAGGCCTTCCTAACAAGTGCCAGACTCCAGTGAGATAAGAACTAGTAAGGCCAGGAGGAAAAGTGCTTGAACTTAAGTCCTCCTCTTCAAGGCCACATGGATCTTGTCATGGCTACGTTGATGCCTTACAATATATTAAACAATGCTTTTCAACCACTTATCTAGCCCTTTAGAGAATATATTTCTCATCACCATTTTTAAATATTTGTGCCAGCCCAAATATCAGCTGATAACATGAAGTATAGATTTCGCTGTAGTTTCTAGTTCTCGTGCAAAAGCACACAGTTGAAATTTGTCTGTAAATACTCTAGCTGTGTATTTAAAGCCAATTTTTTAATTTGTAAAATGCCATTCCACACATCTCTGGTACCATACAATGGTATATTGAAAAACCAAATCTTTTGCCAAAATTATCTCACAGTGTCCTTTTCACTTCTGAGCCTACAAACACTGAAGGCCTTTCTTCCTATAAAGTTATACCTAACCAAGGACAGTTCAATTTCTGGCAGATACTAAAAGTTCCCTGTTTGGTTGAACTTATATCTTACTCAGTCTTATATGCTCAAAACCAGGTTACACCACCTTAAGAGAAAGCTACCATTTTCACTCATTATAGAAGAAAATTAGATGGATTTATATAAAAGTGTGGAATATAGTATCTTTAATATTATAAACTAAAAAGTTAAATTGTCCTTTTATAGTGTAAAAGAAATGGTAATCATTCCATTCATCCAGGTAGAGCAAAGTAATGAGAGCAAAATGCCACAAATGAAACTGTCTGTGCAAATTTAAAAAGCAAATTTGTTCAGAATATGATTATGTGATGCATAACCTTGTCTTTTTTGTCATGACTGCCAAAGATAATCCTCAAAGCCCACACACAAGTACTTCTGATTTTCATACAGGCCTCTTATTTCCACTGAAATGTTTTTAAGAAGTGGAGAATTTATTATTCTGAAAGACTTGGTGATTAATCGGCGCTTGTGCTGTTGCCATAACAGCAGCAACGACCAAAATTAACTTCATATGCTCACTTTCAAAAAACTGCTTCAGTGTTCAGGTATAAAAAATGTAATTGCTGATAACTGCAGATCACAACATTGAAAATTCACTGAGAGAGTGATAGCTATGGTTCAGTCTTGAGAAACTTAGTGTAAACTCAACTCTACCTTCAGAAAATCTTACCTGTGCTTGTCACTTTTTTGAAGACCATTTCAACCTAACACATTTACAAAGAACTTTGTTTTCCTCCAAGAGCAGAAAGTTGAAGACTAATATAAACAATTAACAGTAAGTAGTTTTTCCTTGAACAGCCTCCTCCTCTTTCCACAACCAAGAAGAAATCTATAGCCCTTGTAAGCTAGTAACAACAAACACAGCAAATGTGGCAGTTTATCCTTAAATGGTTTGATCTCTACCAGAGGCTTAAGAGTCGTCAGACTATTACATTAAAAATCAACTATGTGCCAATCCAAATACAATACACATTTGTCTTCTCTACCTTTAGAACCAAGATACTAAGTAGGGTAGCCATAATATTTTAAGGAAATCTGAGATATGGAGGGGTGCGGTGGACAGACCTGGGGGGTGCACGTGTGCATGCACATGTATACACACATATGCATTCACAAGTGCTGGGCAATGTGTGGCAGCAAGCAGGGCCGCAGTAGATGCTGGGAGCACATTGCGTTTGTCACCCAAGCTGGGGCTGTAGGCTGAGATATGCTGGGGAGCATGGTACCTCTCTCACCAGAGCTAGGGCTGTGGCCTGGGCCAGGGACTGGGCACCATCTGGGCTAGGGGAACAGTGCAGGCTCTGTCTGATTCACAGCTCTGGCTGCATCCTGGCACTTCCAGCCACATCCTAGCTGGGCACTGCCGGGCCAGGCAGATGCAGCCAGCCCCAGTCTCACACCCAACTACCCAGTTAGGGCAGGGCAGGGGACAGCCAGGCTGGGCTGTGCTTTCCACATGGGGACTGTGATGTAGCTGGCCCAGCCCAACTCAGAGGCATGTGGCCAGGATGTGGCTGTAGGTGCTGGGATGGGATCAGAACTGTGAGTCAGCATGGGGCAGACAGAGCCCAGGCAGCACCCCCAGCCTGGCTGGCACCCTGGCAACCACAGCTCCGGTGAGAGAGAGAGAGAGAGAGAGAGAGACAGAGAGAGACAGAGAGACAGAGAGAGAGAGCCCTGACCCCACAGCTCCCACCAATCCAGGGCTTTTCCTTAAAATATCTGTTACCTGGAATGGAATAGGTTTTGCCCACTGCCTACTTGGGAGTGACACAAGACCACACGCTTCCATGTAAAGAACATGTAGAAAAAAACAAATGCAAAATTAGCTCCTAGAACAATGTATTAAACAGATTCATCAAGTCTAAATAAGAGGCAATCCAACAAAGTTATAAACTATTGCGATTGCACTTTGTTATAATGCACCTGCCCTGTTTGGGAAAGATTGGCCCACGCAAAGAAGCTAGACACTGTGCTGAACGAAAGTTGTAGGTGCATTACTGGAAGCCTTAAACCAACAAATATCAACAGTCTCCACTTACTAGCCAGAGTCGCCCCACCAGGCACCAACAACCAGGAGGTCAGACTGAAGATAAAAAGCATCCACTACATGGAGACACTGCAGCTCCCAGTAGACTAAATTTACAGATAAATTTCCTGTCCACAATGCAGCCACTGGATGAAACACCAAGTCATACAAATGACTACCAGAAGTGTAATGGTCCAGGAGCCCGAGACAGCTATTACACACAGGGACAGTGGCAATTTCTGGGTACTGCCATGCAGTTGGTGTGGCTGCATAGCTACAATGACAGCTGTTTCTCCCCACTACCCCAAAGTTGGCACCCAGGGCGATTGTCCAAGTTGTCCTGCCCTAGTTACACCACTGATGTCTACCAATGCATTTTGATTTGTTCTAATGTTTTACACTTGCTCATTCTGATATGCACACAAAAGTAACAGGCAAAGGTAAACTAAATATTTAGAAACTACAAACGCTATTATTTTGAAGGTACTTTCCTGTGATTATACAGACATTCCTGTCCTATTTCATTTGGCTGCTATTGTGCTCACTTGTGTTTGTCTGCATCTGTTTCATATAAACAAACAATAGTTCTCTTGCATTACAAGTATTTTAAAGAGCTTTTTGTTGGCAAGATTAGTGCTTGTCCGAGATGGCAGATTAACAGTGCTGGCCAAAGTCTTCTGGTATTCTCAGAACAGATGGGCAGTACAAGTATATAATTGTGGAAGAAGTTGAGTTGTCACAAGATACCTCTGTCCTGTTCAGAAAGGAGCACAGGAGATGCCCATTTAATGATCTATCAGATGACACTGCCAAATAGGATGCGAGTTACAGAAGGAAAAGACTTCGTGGTTTTAAACCCCTTCTACTATCCAAAATATATCTGTCTGTACAGTGGTCATTATTAGAGAAAAACTTGCATTTACCAATAGTTACCATACAACGATGACTCAGCCACTCTATTCTCCTATCAAGTGCAGGAAAAACTTTAATAGACCAAGTATGACTTCATGGTAAGCGTTTGTAGAGGATAGCCTTTCTTGTGACCGTCACAGATTCACCCCAAAACCAAGGTGCCTTTGGGGTTCCTGGATGTGGCATTCATGGATATTCTCCCAAATTAGATGTACTCCTATGGTATAGGTGTAGTCCCTACTTCTAGCTAGTGTGAAGCCAGGTTCAATTTTGTCATTTTCATGTCTGTATATATGTATTATATTATTTGATATAAATATACTTTTTAATTTTATGATGCAACTGGAAGTGATATATTTAGCACACACGCAAGGCATTGTCTGCTTGTAGTGGGGGAAATCAACTCCTTTATACAAATGGCATCTGAGAGAAATGGCTTTTCAGCCAGGAGAATTCAGGGTACCCCACCCAAAGTGACCAGAAATGTCTAGAGGATTCTGGTGACTCATGAGAATGCTGGTTGGAAGCAATTTACTAAGCTAGGTGGAGGATATGCTTGGTCTTTGAATGATCCCAAGCCTGGAGACAGTCTAGGGTCCCCAGCTGCCAGAGCTGGTAGAATCATCAGGAAGGCTGACCTCTAAAACCACTAGTAAGACTCTCTGGAGAGCTAGGGTATAGCCAAATGAGAGGGTAAGAAGCTTTTCTTAGGTTTTTTTATTTCTGTCTACAAACCTATTGTCAGTTTTGCTTGTATAATTCTTTTCTCCTATATAAACCATTTTGTTGTTTTGTCTCCTTGATTGCCTGTAGAAAGAGCAACTGCTGGGCAATCCTTTCTACAGAAAGGGGGATGTAAAATGTATTGCACAACCCAAAAGAGTAGTCACCTGGGGCTGGCAGAGATTCCTTTACTGCAAGTACAGGGTCCAGTATAAAGGCAGTGGAGCTGAGCCTTGCTGAGTTAAGGAGTTCTCTGGTCAAGCTTAGTCTTGTGCAAACTGCAGCACAGGGGTGAGAAACTGAGGGCCTGGCCCCCTTCCTCCATCACTCCTTGCTCCCCGATGGTTTTGTGACAGTGACCACTCTTAAGATTCAGAAGAAGGTAGAAGTATGTTTATTAGGCACAAATCACATTTATTCATTATTTATGGAGCAGTGTTCAAGCTGACATTTACCTTCATTTGAGAAGACCTGGCCATGTTCAACACAAGCTGTGCACCTCAAAAGGACAAGTTCTTGTTCTATCTGTTTTTCTACATTTTATTTTGAGTTTTGTGAGGTTAGGGTTATTTCACTATGTTTATAGTAAACAGAAGGATGGAAAAATTCCATCTAAAAACAAGTTGCAACTTATACTCAATACCACTTGTTTTGTAAAAAAGGAAAAAAAACAGTAAGTCATCTTAAAAACAATAAGGTTCATTTACACATAACAGCAGCTGATGTAGCCAACATATCAAAGAATTGGCTTGCCTGTTGTAGCTTCCTATAAAATTTAGCCCACATACTGTTTTGGGAGTGGTGATATTTTTCTGGATACAACATTTGTGAATACGCGCACATTTAGAGAAGACCAGCACGTCACAAAGTAATAGAGCAAGGATGGTTCAGAGGATGTCCCTGAACCTCAATCAGGATATTTGTTTTACTTAGTGGTATATGAGATTCCACATGGACACAGCAATCTATACAAGCAGATCCTGAAGCTGAATAAGTCTTTGGCTACAACCTAATTCTCAAACTTCAGAAGTTTGCGAGGGTCTCAGAAGTATATGTGGTCTTACAAGTCAACTGAGACAGCTCAAATTGCAAAAACGTGCCATGGAAGATGAACATGATTCAGTTTTTCTGTAGAGGAGTCGATTTCCCCAACTGCAGGCAGCACATTGGTGTATTAACCATTTCATAATACACCAACATATACCAGAGGCTTCCAGATACAGGGGAAGAGAAGGAAAAAAAAGACAAGCAAAATAAATGGTTTATACCAAAAACTTCTTGTTTGTATTTGTAGATGCTTTTAGGCACTATATCTCTTTCATTTAAAAAAAGTCAAGCTTTACTGAAACTCTAAACAGAGTTAAAAAAAAAAAAAAGTCTGGTACAGAAAAGAACTAGCAGGGCTGCAGAAATCCTTCAAGCGTGACATAAACATCACAACATTCCAAAATATGCGATTTTGCAAATGTACCAGAAGAGGAATAATTTAAGAGTACCAACTACTAAAGAAGAGTGCCAGGCCAATGGTTAAAATATCAGGTATTCTTAAAGCTATCGCTTACTCTAATGAGCTTACTTCTTAAGTACTATATACAATTTTTCATTTGCTAATACGGTATGAAATCATAGCAAAGCAAAGTGGTTGCTAGCCCTGAATAAAGATGGCCCAATAGGATCAAGTATAGGAGGATGATGAAGTGAGAAATGCAACTGTTTGCAATGGTGTGCACAGGGGTCAATGCAGTCAGGAACATTGTTCATATTTCAAGGCCCTTTCCGCAAACTTCAAAATCAAAGTATTTACAGTTAGCATGACAGCTGCTATTTAACTGATCACCCAAAACTGAACTAGAGATTTTCAGATTTTCAGGAAGGAGTCCTTTCAGTTTGATCTAGAGTGCCAAGATCTACATAGCTTGGGAAATATAACAGACTTGCATCCTTTGTGAACTGGGCACAGGAAGGATGTGTAACACATGCTGAACAGTATACTGTATTATAATAATATAGGAAAGGTGAGATTATCTATTGCAATTCTAGACAGTTTCAAAGAGAGAAAATAAAAAAGTATCATATACACCTGCCTGAACTCCTAGTGAGTCAGTATGTACTTTTCCATTTTCCCACACTATATTGCTATGCAAAACATAGCCACCCTTGCAAAAAAAAGCCTGACTTTCAGCAGTACAGCTGCCTGCATGGGCGTAGCTGCTTGCTTATAAACAGCAGTCTTCAGTTTCCAGCAGGCTACTCAACAGGACAGATGCTTTCCTGACTAGCCCTTGTTCCTGGTTTCTCCATCTTCCAGTTTCTATTGGCACCTTTGCTGCAGACCTGCTGTCTCCTGACCTTGCTTCTCACTCCATTCCAGACCCCTGTCTTCTGGTAACCGGCTCCTGGCTTTAGTTGGGCAATCACTCACATCCCAGTCCTGTACTGCTGCAACTGCCTGTCCCAGATCTACTGGCCAGTGAATAGTTCAGGTCCCTGCGTCCTGCTCCTGGCCCCCCTGGCTGGTGAAAGTATCTTGGTAACCATCTATTTATCGGTCGTTTACAGAGTTTGGTCTCCTGACCCGTTTATTCCTGATCCCATAATTTATGATTCAGGTTGGTACTTCCTTGTTTGTTCCTGATCCCCTGGGTTGTGACAAATATCAACTATCCATATTCCAGTCATATCCCTGACAAAGACATCATTTGCAGCTCCACTGATAATGTTACCATCATTGATGAGGGGAGAAAATTCAGGCTGTGAATTTCAAATATACCATGGTGATGTGTGTACCAAATTTCCATTCAATTTAATGGACAGACAGCTCCCAAAGAACCAACCTTACTGTGCTGCATTCTGATCATATCACTGATTTAAAAAAGTAGAAACTCTTCTCTCGGTTTTCATTTACTACTGTTTTGTTGTATACATTTTGCCTACATTGGCTTCACAAGTGGCCTTTTAAACCAAAAGGAACACATATTGCTATAAGTTTCCTAAAGTATATATGGTATTTAAACCTAGTTTCTTCATAAACTTTCCAAAGGAAGGAGAACTACCTTCCTGCCGGTCAATGCTGCAACTCATAGTGCTTTACAGGAAGCACTATGAGTTGCAATAATCCCCTAGACCCAACAAAAGTTTACTGTTGGGTTTGGGAGCTGGGGATTCCAGCTGCTTGCTGCGAGCTTGCAGCCAGGTCTCCGTAACAATGCCACCCTTCCCTCCCAGCCTGGTTACTATGGTCAGAATGGGAGGGGGGAAAGGGAGCAGAGGGAGCTAAATCTTGGAGCTCCCTACCCTGGGAGGGCTCCAATCCACTCATCCCAACCTCCAGCACTGACTGATAAACCCCAGACCAAGTTCCTTCTGCTCCCTTTTCCCTATTCCATTCTGAAAACAGATACAAGCTGTGAGCTTCACAGATGCAAATTACAGAGCATGCTCCATTTTGGAGTGTGTTCATCTGAACCCCCATCCAAAAAGGGTTCCTATTTTTGCAGGATCAGGCCCTTTTAAAGCAGTCTGCCTCCATGCACTTCTATTTGGTCATGGCTGTCAACTGCTTTCTGGGGCCAGATCAGGCAAAAATTGTCACTTCTATCTGAGCCCAAAGTGACTAAAATTTTCACTGTGAACTGCAATTCATAGATTCATAGATGTTAGGGTCAGAAGGGACCTCAATAGATCATCGAGTCCAACCCCATGCATAAGCAGGAAAGA
>NW_005842274.1:296510-301431 GCF_000455745.1 Alligator sinensis
CTCGGGGATCGTCTTGCTTTGTGCCTGAAGGATCGTTTCCTTAAGGCACAGCCACCCTTCTTGGGCTCCCATCACTTCAAAACTCCTACTCTGCAGTGCGTCCTTGACTAATCGCCTGAGTTCATTGAAATCAGCTTTCCTAAAGTCTAGCACTTTCACCCTACTAGTTACCTTACCCACTCGACGTCTTATGGTGAATTCTATTATTAGGTGATCACTGTCCCCCAGATGGCTACCGATCTGTAGGTCCCCAACCATGTCATCCCCCATTGCCAATACCAGATCCAGTATGGCATTCCCCCTAGTGGGACTGTGTACCTCCTGTGTCAGGTGGAGGTCCTGTACACAGGTTAGAAACCTGCCTGAGTGGTGGGACTTTGCTGTCTGTGACTCCCAGCAGATGTCTGGGTAGTTTAGGTCCCCCATGACTACCGCCTCTTTAGCTTTTATGGTCTCTGAGAGTTGCCTCAGGAGCCTCGAATCCCTTTCTACCCCTTGATGTGGGGGTCTATAGCAGACCCCTACCACCAAATCCCTTTCTCCTTGCCCCCCATGTAGCCTAACCCACAATCCTTCTACCTCCTCATCCTTGGATTCCATCTTGATGAGGGTTGACGTATATTGCTCACTGACATAGAGCGCAACCCCTCCCCCTTTCTTCCCCACCCTGTCCTTTCTGTACAATCTATAGCCCTCAATATGTACTGCCCAGTCGTGGGATGAATCCCACCAGGTTTCCGTTAGCCCCACTAAGTCATAGGTGTTTAGTGCAAGCAGGAGCGCTAATTCATCCTGCTTTTTCCCCATGCTCCTAGCATTAGTATATAGGCACTTGAGCCCTGCAACTGGTGCCTTTGCTGCCCCCCTGCTCCGAGTCCCAAGGGGCCCTTTGTTTCTTACCTTCTCGTTTCTTACCCGTGTCGTAGTGCTGGCCTAGTGCAATGTCTCACAACTCTCTAGTTTGTCATGCTGGTTCCTAGTGAATAGGATTTATCCCTTTTTAAAAAAAAAACAACCATATTTTTGTGTGAATGATGCAGAAGTAGCATATTAGAATAAGAACATGGGAAACTATCCCTGTAAAACAATCTTAAATGATTTTGAGACGACTGTGCTGTGAATAGGAGTGACTGCATAGACAGGATCAATCAATATGATACTAACCTGCATGTTAAAAGCACATATATTTTAAGATCAAATCCTGGAAACTAATCCACATAGAAACAGCTTATACTCAAATGGACATGTATTGACTTCAGTGCACCTATGAGCAAGTCCAGATGTCCTGCTGTCCAAATCAAATTATAATACACAATGGTATCTGTGCCAATAATGATGTATTCCTACTCCTAAAAATCACCAAAAACTAAGTCATCAAGATGAACACCAAATTCCACCCCCCAATATTCAGGATATGCCATGGCAGATTCTTGTAAGCTAGCAGCATAACACAACTAACTTTTTTCATTATCACAGTATGAATTACAATGTACACTACTACATTACAAATGAATCCCATAGTTTGAACTGAACTAATGCTCTCAATCTGTTCAGGTGCTTCAAAGTAATTTATTATTTGTACCATCCTATGAGAAGCTATAAAAATGTTTCTAACTGTCCATTAGTGTTAAAAAGGAAAGAGAACCCTAAAGACATTTTCCATTTATCATATATGGCCTTGAGAAAGAAAAAAAATATATTTATGAAATCTTATGGTTGAGACTGAATATACAAAAGCCAAGTTTTTTTTTTTTAATAGACTCAATTGTTGTGTAGATTATTCACTGTAGTTTTTCTTTAGCTTGTTTTGAGTGAAATACATGATGTTCTTAATATACTTCTATTCATCTTCTTGAAGTATGTCTTGATATGTTGTCTATACATTGCTACTTGTAGTATTAAGTTCATTCACCAACATGATGCAAGAAAACAAGAATAAAAACACTCTTCTACAGTTATGTTTAGGGTTGGGCACAATATTATTTACATGCATACTCATTCTTCTGTTTCTTGCAAGAATTTCTTATCCTCGTTAAAATAATTTTAGTTTTCCCATGAACAGAAGCAGAAACAAAAAAGATGGATTCTACAGACTAGTAAAAAATACAATGGTATAAATCCTAAATGTGGAACAGATCTTTCAAAGAAACAAGGGAGTTAGGTGCCCCACTTGAAATGAAAGTTAAGTCAATAGCAACTTTTGAAATCTTTCCCTTTTTGGTACCTCAAAAGATATTAGAAATTACAAAGTGCATCATATCCCATTAAAGGCATTTGGCTAAGGGATAGATATCTTTGTGTTTGGGGAACACCATGGAGCAGTAACAGAGGCTTGCTAAACCCCCTATCCTATTCCATGTGGATTTCATGGCAAAATTCCTTTTTCCACTTCAATGGAAATAGTGGCCTGAGATACTTAAGCATAATTAGAGGCAGTGTGTTCAAGATTTTACCCAGTGCCATAAACTACCTATTAAGAAATAAGAAAATTGAATTGAGTGCATGTAATTTAGATTTGGGAAATGAATAGATTTCTGTTTTACAAACTAAACCATTATATTTAATCAGGTTTTAAAAAAAGAGTTTCTTTTTACTACAGAAATAGACCCATTAAAGAACGGATAAGTGTGCTTAACAATTTTCTAGTGCATTAGAAATGTTTTTTTATAACTGTCTCTGTGAACAGTGAAGTTTTGAACATATATTTAAAAATTAGAAACAATGAAAAATACAGAAAAATTGAATGTCTTTAGATACGTAAATTACATTTTAGCTTTACTATACTGGTCTAGTATTACATAGGAAACTGTTACCTTTTCTAATGATAAAAGATGAAAATAGTGTACCAATAAAAGCTAAAAATACAGTCAGCTTAAAAAAAAATACCCAAACTGTCTCTTCAGTCTGAGAGATTACATACACAACTACTAAAAACACTGTACAATTTCAGTCAGGCTCATTTATATAAGATTGTGGCAGTGCACCTTTGGGTGCTTGCCACTTTAAGGCCTGAAGGCAGGCAGCCAGCAGGTGCCCGATTAGGCGGCCATTTTAGGACCCAGTCTTTATAGAGGGAGACAGCCATGAAGGAAACATCAGCTGGCTGAGCTATGGCTCAGGAACATCCTTGAAGATGAAGGCAGGAACTATGGCGATGGTTTGGAGGCTCCTGGCTCTGGGCATGACCTAAAACTGTACCTTGCTGGGTAAGGTGGGTCTGGCGAGGCTGTCTGTGGCAGGACAGGTCCCAACTGATTACTCTCCCATCCTGGTGAAAAGCAGGTAGGGGTGCCTTAACCCTGGACCCTACCATTTGGTGGGTACTTGAGAGCTGTGGGAGTAGTGGGGCCAAGTACGCCCATTAGTAGGCACCTGAGCCCAGCAGGGACAAAGGGTCCCAGAGTAGGCAGTGTTGCTGGGAAGAGTTATGGTGAGGGCCCACACAGAGTAGGGTGCAAAAAGGGGTACTTGAAGGATTGTATGTATGGGGTACAGAGTAGAGCTTCTGAGGGAAGCTTAAAGGGCTGCACCAGGGAGATACTGAATAGGGCTGCAAGAGTGGCCTGAAGGTCAGTACATGGGCCAACCGCTATAAGTGAAAACAGAGTCAAGGGGCCTGGTGAGGGGCCCAGGGTGGAGTCAGCCCAGTCTCTGACATAAAGCCAGGCCACATACAGTAGGGGACCTCAAGGGAAGTGAAGGACTGTGTGTATCCTACCAGAGTAGTGAAGCCCAAAAGGGGTTGCTCAAGGGGAGCTAAGGCAGTGGAGTGTGACCCAATGATGGGCAGTATGTAAAAGGCTCCTGTGAGAGGGGGGTGGAGTGCAAGGTCTCCTGTGAGACAGGGGGCAGAGTGAGTGTGATAGTGGACTGAGTTTGCTCTGGCCTCAGACCAGGGAGCGATATCAATGTGGATGTCATGTGAGAGGCATGGGTCACAGAGTAGGGGAGGTACAAAGCTGTGGATAGCCCCCATGGCATCAGGGTAATATAAGGGCAGCTTCCTGCTTATTATAAGATTCAAGTCATAGCAGGCAAGTCAGGGCAGACTGCCCAAGGCAGGTGACCTGGCTTCAAGTTTGCACCCTGTCACAAAGATTATAAGATGAAAGCAAATTTATAAATCACAGAAATGTATAATTTATAAGTACAATCAAAAATTTAAAGCTATAATTTAACTAACCAGAAAGCTACACCTTTTTTCCCTCAAACAAGATATAACACAAAGAACATCTAATCATAGATTTCATAGACATTAGGGCTGGAAGGGACCTCGAAAGATCATCGAGTCCAACCCCCTGCCCAAAGGGCAGGAACTCAGCTGGGGTCATAGGATCCCAGCAAGATAAGCATCCAGTTTGCTCCTGAAGGTGTTCAATGTAGGCGCTTGAACCACCTCCGGTGGCAGGCTGTTCCAGACCTTGGGGGCTCAGACAGTAAAGAAATTCTTCCTTATGTCCAGCCTGAAACAGTCTTGTAGTAGTTTATGACCATTCGACCTAGTTGTCATCCCTTGGGGCGCTCTGGTGAACAGACGTTCCCCCAGATACTGGTGGTCACCCCTCATAAACTTATAGGTGGCCATCAGGTCACCCCTGAACCTACGCTTTTCCAGGCTAAAGAGCCCCAGGGCTCTCAGCCTGTCATCGTAGGGTCTGCTTCCCTGACCTCTGATCATGCGCGTGGCTCTTCTCTGGACTCTCTCAAGCTTCTCCACATCCTTTTTGAATTGTGGAGCCCAAAAATGGACGCAGTACTCCAGCTGCGGCCTCACTAAGGCCGAGTACAGGGGGAGAATGACGTCCCGAGATTTGCTTGAGAAGCATCTATGGATGCAAGCCAGCGTTTTGGTCGCTTTACTAGCCGCAGCATCGCATTGCAGGCTCATGTTCATCTTGTGGTCAATGATGACCCCCAAGTC
>NW_005842274.1:301972-330567 GCF_000455745.1 Alligator sinensis
CCGGATCCACTTTCCTCCCTTTCTTGAAGATAGGCACCTCACTGGCCTTCTTCCAGTCTTCGGGAACTACACCAGAGCGCCAAGAGTTTTCAAAGATCCATGCTAGAGGCTGGGCTATGATGCTCGCCAGCTCCTTGAGTACCCTGGGGTGAAGATTGTCAGGGCTGGCTGACTTGAGGGTATCCAGCTTCTCAAGATGTTCCTTCACGAAGTCAGCATCAATGGAGGGCAGGGGATCACCCTCACCTGGACTTCCCTGTCCCGTAGCGGGCACGGGCGTCCCATGGGACTGATGAAAGACCGACGCAAAGTACCTATTTAATAAGTTGGCTTTTTAATCAATTCTTCTTCTAACTTTTAGCTCAAAAGTTGGAAAAAAAGTTGCAACACTGATATTGGCAGCTAATCAATGTGATTTTTACAGGTTACGCACCACTATTTTTGTTTCAAATCCAAGATCTTTAACTTCAAGGATTTGAGACCATTTAACTTGTGACATCATACAGCTGTAGATTTTCCAGCTAGCCTTGCATCGCTATTGGGATGTGCCACCACTTATTCCATCCTTTCCATTTAAACGGCTTAGAAATAACCACAATATTATACCTCAATTATGCATCACACTAAATAAATGCATCCACAAAAAAAGTAAACACACACAAAACATACCTACCCTGTGCCTCCTTGGCATCCTATTCCCTTGCAAAACAATAACCAAACATGAACAAACAACAATTTGCCCATAAAGAACAGAGCTGTAAAGTGCCACATCTGAAGTCTACGTAAATATTTTTCTTAGCAAGCTTTCGGACACAAACACCCTTCATCAGGACACTTCCTCAACCTGACAAAGGGTGTTTGTGCCTGAAAGCTTGCTAAGAAGAATTTTTCCAACTATTTGAGTTGGTCTGATAAGATATCGGATTTACCGTAAGAACCTTGTCAGTCTATGTCCTTAGACCAACAGAGCTACAACCTATACCCATGTAAATATTTTTCTTTCCAGCTGTGGAATTTTACATTCTATTTTTTTTTTTAAATGAACACTAATTGTGATATCACAATAACACTAATTGTGACAAATATCTACAAAAGTCTACTGCTGTGCTAAATAAGTGAGTTCTGCATCCCTGGACTAAGCTCTTGTTCACTTCTTGCTGGCACTCATGTCTCATGACATCCCCCAATGGTTTAACAACACCTCTCTAAGCTATACAAAAATCACTACGAATCCAGTAAAACCCCCGTTTAGTTCAAATCAACTTATAAGCCTGGAGAACAGGGATAGGCAAGCCAATTAATGGCATGCAGAGACCTTTTCCTCTGCATGCCAGGTGGTGTGCAATGAAATTGCTAAAAAAACATTTTTTAAATTGCTTTTTCGGAGCAGGCACTGGGGTCCTAGTCAGAAGAACATGGGCAGGGATGCTGTCTGTGTTCTGCTGACAGGGCCTTGCCCCCAGGTTGTGCCCTCCAACCTGGCCCAGCCCCTGGAAGGGAACTGTGGGTAAGCAAGGATGGGGCCTGGGCAGGCACTGCAGAGTGCTGCAGCGCTAGTGGCTCCTGGCCAGCTTGGCCCTGAGCTCTGCCCATGGTGGCTGCTCCCGTGGCGTGGGGAGGCTCCTGCCCTGAGCACCTAGCCTTGGCACATGGTGCCCCTGTACTGCCCCCACTCTGGTGGGCTGGGGCATCCGTCTTCCCAAGCCCCAGCCCTCCCTCCTAGCCCTGGACTTGGGCCCCCCCCACTCCAGGATGGTTGGGGCAGCCTGAGCACCTCAGCCCTGGTGGCTGCTGCTGGGGTGTTGCTGCTTCTGTCTGCTAGATGCTGCCCTTGACCAGCCGGCCCAAGCCGCAGCCAGTAGCAGTGGGAGATGTAGACGGTGAGGGACACACCCTCTCTCTCTCTCTTTTCTCATTCTCCTTTTTTCTCTCTCCCCACTTTTTCTGTTCATTCTCTCTCCTCCTCTTCTTTGTTTACCTTTCTCTCTCTCTCTCTCCTCTCCTTTTTTTCCTCATTGCCTACCCTCCCACCACTTGCCCCACTATTGCCCATCCCATACTGCTCCTCCCACCACCTTCCCTACTGTCCTGCCCTCTCACACACTGCTCTCCCTATTGTGGGAGTGGGAATGAATTCAAGATGACTCTCCAATAATTAGATTCTATATATGGTAAATTATAACAACTTACAAACTTTCCATGCATGGAATCTAATTATTGAGGGGTCGTCTTACATTAGGGTAAATTTGGTGGCTTGCTCCACATACAAATCAAAAAAGTAATAAATAACTAAATGCTTAATATTTACTTTTCATTCCATCTGGGAAGAGCAGACACCAACTGCTGAATCAGGTGAAACCCCTTCATTACTTTACCACCCCAAACTGGAAGAGGGATGACTAGAAGACTTTTCTTGCTCAACAGGTCCAACTTCTTAGCTCCTTGTCACTAGGAACATTCCTAAACTGGTTGATCTTCTTGTTAGCAGAAGTAGGGTGACCACCTTTTCAAAAGGGAAGGTGGGAAACATGCCCGACTTCTCCCCCACACTGCCCCAACCTTTCCCACACCAGTCCGTGCCCCTGCTGCAGGGGGCACAGGCCAGTGTGAGTCTCCCAAGGGAAAGGCATCAAAATGGGGAGCCCTGAGCCCATAGAAGGCAGTCTGCACCCCTCCCCACCCTGCTGCCCTTCCCCTGGGAGCCAGCACCACCAGACTCCAGAACCAAGCAGAGCAGGGGGTAGATACAAGCTGCCTACTGCAGGCTCAGAGCTCCACACTCTGCTGCTTTTCCCTTGGGAGCCCTGCTCTGACCCATGCCCCCTGCCCACTCGGCAGCAACAGGAGGCACAGCTTCACATCACCATCTCTGCTGCTGCTGGATGGGCAAGGAGCACATTAGCATGGTGGGGCAGGGCTCCTAAGGGAAGGGCAGCAGGGCAGGGAGCCCTGAGCCCTGGGCAGCCTGCATCCTCCCTTGCCCCACGCACAAATCGGGGGGAGGGGGGTGCACATAGCCACGGGTGGCTCCCAGCTGCTATCTCACTTCCCACCCTGGAGCCACATGCATCTCCCTAGCTCGGCAGCACCCTCAGACCCTGCCCTTGTACCAATTCATCCCTCACCATAGGGCCTTGATCTGATCCCTCCCTCCCCCAACCATTTCTGTCCCCCATAGATTTACCTGCAGGGAGCTATCCTCCACACTGCCCGGCTCTTTCCCAGCCATATGCACATGTGCAGGTGCACGTGGCGCGCCCTGCATCTCACTCCTGGCAGTCCCAAGCAGCCGCTTGCAGGCTCAAATGCTGCTAGCTTGCAAAGGGAAACCCAGATCCCTGCACAATGCTGCAAATCTGGGGCAACTGCTGTCCCAGAATTGTGCAGCCCAGTACCGGGACTTGATGATCCCATCCTGGGACTGTCCTGCCCAATTACAGATGGGTAGTCACCCTAGACAGAAGCCACAATGTGTGAGGATTGCAACAGGTGGGTATAAAAGAATCCTACTCCACTGAAAGGAATCTGACTGCATTTTTTATGGCCAGAGTAGCCAATGTTGGTGGAATCTGCCCTATCACTCTGGCCAGATCCATATCAGTCTCATAAATAAGTGGACCACCTTGCTGGACATGGACTAATGGGCAATATCCAGAGTCTCATGCAAAGGCTCCTCAACCTCTTCTATAAGATTTTGGAAGCCAAGGGCCACCATAAGTTCCTGCAAACCCTTTAAAATAGTCAGGCTGAGGCAGTTTCAGGGATCAGAAAGACAATAGGACAGGGTCATAAGATGGGCATCAGAATCTGGAAAATCCTCATAGTCTGGTAACAGTGAAGATGGAAGGATGGTCTAGAAAGAGACTGAGGCCCATAGTAGACATTCAAGAGAGTAAACTAGACAAAACAGTAGCAACTAATTATCAGACTAATTATGAATTGGTGTTAAGTGCTGTAAAAGATGCATCTTGAGTCACAGGTGCAAGAAATGTGCATTGCCTCATCTATATACCCTTAATGCTGGGCATGGGAAAGAAAAGGGCTCCTACATGCTTTATGAATACTGCAAAGTCAAAAAGTCCCCAAGCTTAGGCATGTGTATAGCCCAGTGTATTTATGAGTTTTTTTATTAATATGTGTACACAGACAAACCAAAGAAAACTGACAATCTATCAGTTAAAGATGTGCTTTACTGAGTGTGTAGTGCTGTTTTTTTTAAATCAGAACATTATGTGATGCTTAGACTTCTGCAAAGCATTTGGCTACACTCCATATAGTTACCTTTATCAACCAAGCTCCTAATCTCAAAGAATGAAATCAACACTGCCATTCAAACTAAAAACTTCATATATGCTAATTACAGAAGAAAAAATGATAGGCTCAACTCTACACCAATACATAGGATCAAATTAATATAAATTAAGGGAAGCCACAGACTGGTAAACCAGGGGTATTCATTTCATTCTGTGTTTGATGCATTCTGATAAATTCCTGGCAAGACTCATAGACGTCGGCACCGCCTCCAAAAGCAAGTCATAGGGCACAACTCCACAGAAAGCTTTAGAACAGGGGCGGGCAAAATACACCCTGCAGGCCGGATGTGGCCTACCAGGCCATTCTATCCGGCCTATGTAGCCCCTAAAAAATTTAGTAATTAATATTTAATATTTATTTGCCCTAGCTCCCTGTCAAAGATGGCTGGAGCCAGGGGCAATAGGACCCAGAGGGAGCCCTCAGCAGGTTTACAGGCTTGAGTAGCCCAGCTCCACCCATGCCCAGCCAGTTTCCTGCTTTCCTGCCCCTGCGCTGCTCCAGCACCACCTGGCTATGGCTCCCAGCTGCATCCCCAGACCGCAGAGCATGTGACCACACTGGTATGGGGGGAGGAGGGGGTGGGAGGGTGTGCGCGCGCACACATGCGCCACTTACTGAGTTTTGGCAAGCCAGAGGGCTGCATGACAGGCAGCCCAGGGCAGATAAATATTAATTTTCTAAAGTTGTTTAGGGGCCCCACAGGCCCGATAGAATGGCCTGGCGGGCCACACCCGGCCCCCCGGCCACATCCTCCCCGGTGTAGGCACAGGGGCAGAGTGTGCGTGCACGCACGCAGGCACAGAGGCAGAGTGTGCATGTGTCTGCATGCACAGGGACAGGGGCAGTGTGCGCATGTGTTCATAGGGCGAGTCATACTCACACATGCACCCCTCCATACACATCCATCTACACCTCCCCTTGCACTGCCATACACAAACCCCAGACACCCTCTCCCACATACCCACAGCCCCCACAAACCTATACCCACCCCCTAAAATATACAAGAATAAAACTTCATTTTAAGCTATTGTGCAACCACCTCTGCATACACTACACAAACACATGTAAATCAGGACAAAAATATTTTTTGAAATCAAATTAATGAATGTTATAGATGATCACTTAGTAGAATATAATTTGGTATTTTTCTGGTTCTGAGATGGCAAAACCCCTTACTGAAAGGAGTACTTCCAGGGGCAAGTGGAGGGACTTCTTGTGGCAAAGGTCAGGGGTTAGGGGGTAGGACTTCTGGTCACAAGATGGCAACCAGGGGGTGGGGCACCTGTCAAGGGGCAGGGCTACCTATGCAGCCCTTGAAAGCTTGCTAAAACTCAGTAAGCATCCCTCTGCCCAAAATAATTGCCCGCCCCTGCTTTAGAACCTCCCAAAACCCATGAATCAGTGGGAGTTCAATGTAATCAGTATATAACAGAAACAGACCATTTGTTCCCTACATTCATTTAGAGAAACAACAGAATAAATCCTACAACTGCCAGATATTGCTGGACTTTAGCAGAAGTTTAGGCCATGTTCTCCAAGAAGTCCAGCTCTCATGTAGTAATTAAATTCTCATTAGTACTCAGCATCTAGTTGTTCCCACTGAGATCTGTCCATTTTCAGCATAAATATTGAATGCGGGGTTTTTGCAAATGTTGTTCTTAGTGATTAGGCATTCTGGCACAAAGTACAACAGGAAGGACTGTATTTTTAGAGAGAGAGATTGGTTTTCTTTAGATAGGAATCTCTCAATAAAAAGCAGTGTTAAGATGAAAGTATATACACTTTTTCATAGATTCATTTTCACTGAAACAAATATGAGGGCCTTGAAGAAATAAATATTTTCCTTTTATCATCACAACTTTGGTCAATGCAGGGAAATTTCAATCAGATACAGCTGCAGCAAAACTGAACATTCAAAGGCATTCTCAGCACTTGACAGATTAAAAAAAAGTCATAAATACAAAATACTGGTATGTGCTTGAGGTCATAAAGAATCCCTGACGTTCCTTCCAAGACTGCAGGGCTTGAATAATAAACTGCTAGGAAGGGAAAATTCTGTTCCTGTCATTATATATTAGATGCAAGTCTGCTTGTTAAAATGCACAACTGGTTCTTCGTTCCCCCTCCTTTCTCAACTCAGATCCTAGGAACAACTAGAAAGGGGATTCTGGTCCAACTAAAAACAAATTTCTCCACCTTTCTGGTACTTAGCTAGAACAAGAATAGTAGTTTCATCTAGACTTGTGCTTGCACACATCAAGTATCCTAAAATACTAATTGGCAAAACCCCAGTGCTATTAATAACAAAAAGCTAAAAAACCTAAAAGAAAAAAAAAAAATCACAGTAGAGAAAACTGATGTGCTTGCTCAGTTGCATACCAATAACCAAGATATTTTTTCAGGTCACAGTTCTTTTATGCATGCTTTGGCTCTGAATCCAGGAGGCAAAACGAAAGATTTCATGCACAGCCATGTGCGCTGAGGCTTTACTCTGTCACCCAAGTTTTGAATGACTTCACTTCCCGGTCACTATATCAATGCAGACATATTTACGTAATGCACTGCTCTATTTAATTTTCAGGTACCGTGCTTTTTCAGGTGTACAAAACAGAATCTAAACCATAATAAAGAACCCCCTCCCTTTATGCTACTCTAAGACCTGCTTACACAATAGCAAAGGTCTTTGAAACTCAGTGGCAAAGCATCACATCCCTGCCTAGTGCTGGTTACCAGAGAGCAGCAGTTCTCAACTTTTTTTTAACACTCGGAGCACCCCTGAAAGACTGAAGGCACTCCAAGGAAAATGTCACCTCTTTGTTTTGACTCCATTTTTGATGACAGAAAAATAAAGAATTTTTTCTGTTGCAAATAATTCAGAAACATCAGGTCAGAATGTTTTTAATACTATGGACTTCTGTTTGAACTCTATGGGCATTTTCACATGTGTTCCTGATGCAGCACCAGGCGCGTTTAATTAGCAACCCACGCTAATTAAAAGCACCCATGTGTCACGTGCATCAGCGGCACAGCACGTTCTCCAGCTCAGAAAATGGTGGCAGGTCACTTTCAACTAAAGCACATCAAACATGTTTCATTTCAAACCACACCACTGCCATTTTCTCAGCATGGACACATGCTGTGCCACCAATACACAACGTACGAGGTTGCTGTACACTGATGTACACACGCGAGGCTGATGTCAAAGCAGGCTCCCGCATATGTGTAAGTGCCCTCTGGCTTTATCTTGTGAATCATGTTTGCATACCTGGGAGTTCTTAACATTGTATAGTGCCCTGCAACACCCCTGAAAAGATCTCAAGGCACCTTGGTTAAAGGACTGCCGAAGAGAATCAAACATCTATTATTTACCAGTTAGACCAGGGTGCTCAATCACCAGCCTGTGGCACCATGTCATCCAGGCCACTGGGCTCCTCATGGGTCTAGAAGTTTGGCAGTGGTGGCACCACTCCCAATGGCAAATTTCCAGACCCACAGGACCCTGCACATTGGACTGAATACCTGATCCTAGCACGCAGGGCTGGGTGGAGGCAGTGCTGGTCCTCAGAGTCCAGATCTCACGCCAAAGATGCAGGCCCTGGGGACCAATCCTGGCATTCAGGGGCAGGGAGAAGGTAGAACCAGGCCCCAGGGCCTGATCCAGTCCACAGACTGGCCCCATACTCCTAGCCTGGCCCATGAGGCCAAAGATTGAGCAACACTGTGTTAAACCATCAGCTCAATTGTGATAAATCTTAACACTACAACCCAGCTCATGAGCCACGTGGATGAAAATGTGACGCCACATTGTAAAATTTCTGGGTTTTGGTTTGTTTGTTTTTTTTCAAAAACAAAAAATAAGGAAGTCGTATAGATGACAGTTAGAAGAAAATTACTAAGGAGGCAAAGGCAACTGCTAAAAAGGTAATAAATTCAATAATTAAAGTTGTCTATGTAACATTCATTCAGCCAAATTCTGAGTATGCATCATGATACTTTAGTTACATAAATGACAGAGGAAACAGGAATCCATAGGTTCCCTGCTTTACTTTGTGCATTCAGTCTGAAGGTATGGAGAAAAAAGAAAGGGATATTCTCATAGCTAAGGCAGCTGGAGAATCCAATTCCTGAAAATTTTGCAAAGTAAAATTGCAACCAGACTACAGTTAATTCCTACTGACTTCTTCCCAGTTAGGTCTTCCTAATTACCAGGAGCCCTGCTACAATCAAGGGAAAACTCCAACAAAAATATCCAATTTTTCCTTTAAAAAGTAAATCATTAAGTAGTGATCATTAATAGTAGACCCAGACCAATTTCTTTTTTTAAATATGCAATATGGCGGGGGGGCGAGGGGGGTTGGTTTCTTACCAAAAACAAACAAAAAAACCCCCATAAAAAGTCAAATAGTCAGAAAGATCTGAAAGATGTGTTCAGAGCTAAAAGATAAAAAACTGGCTTATAAAGTGAAAAAAACTGATGGAATAAGTTGTTTTTTAAATCAGAGACAATTTTACATAGCCCAGACACTTGAAGGAAGCAAGACAGAGCAGAGGTCCTCTGGGCAGGGTCCTGTGGACAAAGTAATAAGTATGGAACCATACATTTGACTGAGGTCAATGATTTAAACAGTGATTTACTTCTGGAATGATGTATGTCCTTATGTAATTATGTGGATTTAATTAATGTGCTTTTCTTAAAACTTGACAATGTAAAGTAGTTTACATGACTAAAAGAACATAACTTCTGATTAGTTTATTGCTTGGCAATAATACTGTAATTTCTCTTTCCTTACACACTACTTTATACACATCATTGCACAGCATCTGATTAAGTCCATGAAAGCTTGTGCTACAGGCAGACAGACACTTTGGTTAGTTTATACAGTGAACATCTACCCTGCCTCATACTAGAATATTATAATAAGGTTTAATTAAAGGCTATACTATGAAAGAAGGATAAAAGTGTCCTTGGTGCTTACAAGGCTTTCCTTGATTTCACAGCTTAGAAAAGTTAAAATGAGTACAGAGCCTGTATAGCACTGAGTGTACACCAATATGCACACCTGGAAAAAAAAATACCCTTACTGGTGCATGCCTCATTCCACATTCAGGTGACTATATAGCATCCAAAGGTAGCATTCACCTAGCAAAGGTGGTTTGTGACGTTCCCTAGCATATACCTTAGGATCCCATTGTTGGCATTTAGGATCTTGAAGTTCCTAAGAAATTTAGATTTTTTTTTAATGTTATCCTATATTACCATCCAAAAGGCCAGTTACAAATCATGTTCTTGTCCCGGTAGCAGCTCTACCATCAGTGTTCTAGCTGTGGGTACCATGTTTCAGTTTGGGAAGTAAAAATATTCCAGGGGCACACCTTGAAGAGGTTCAAAAGGTCAGTGAGGCCATATGTTTTGACTGCACACTTTCCATTTGTTTAGGAAGTATAATTAAGACCAAATGTAGGAACGTTTTAAATGCTGGCACCTCTCAGACTTAGATGTCTGCCTCAACTTTCAGATTACTTCTTTTTCTTTGTATTATTATTTATTTCAGTGCTGACAGGCTCTCACTCCCTTAACCTTTTCTACTTTTCAGAAAGGTTGAGAGCATCACTTCTGCATAGGCGCTGGCATTTCAGGAATGCCTTGAGCCCTGCAAAGAGGAATGTAATTGCTCAGACAGGATATTTTACCATATTTAGTCAAATCCAAGACGAGGTTGTTATCCTCCCCTTAATGGGGGGGCGGGGACGCTCATCTTAAATTCGAGTACAAGGTAGGAGGGTAGCTGCTTCAGCTCCAACTCAGGCCCCATTCCAGGGTCAAAGTCAGAGCCACAGCTGCAGCCTTCCCTCCACAGCCTCTGCCCCACCACCATTTACCCTCCAACTCTGGCTCCAATCCAAGGCACGGAGCACATGGATGCCCTGCCCCCAGCTGAAGCTGCCACCACAACAGCTACTACATGGCTGGGCTAGGGCCAGACCAACCACTAGCTCCATGCCCCAGGCTGGATCAGGGTCAGAGCCCTGCCAAAGGGCAAACACTGGCAGGAGGGCAGAGGCAGTGGAGGGGGGAGGTCAGAGCTTCACTCCCCCACTACCACCTCCTCTACCACCTGTTCCCCTACTGCAAAGGTGAGCAAAATACAGCCTGCAGGCCAGATCCGGCCCACCAAGAGATTTCATCTAGCCCACAAGTGGGTGCCCACCAATTAATTGCATCCAGCATGGCCTGAAGCTGCCCCTGCTGTGCTCTGTATGAAGCCAAGCCCTTCCTACTCCCATCAGGGCAGCATGCTGCACACCCACCCTTCTCCACAGCCCTGGCCCCAGCCACCACGCAGCTTCTTAGTTCAGCTTGGCTCCCTTGGCCTTCTCTTCCTGTCACTGCTGCAGCACTCAAGGCAGCAGGTAGGGAAGCAGCAGTGGGTGGGTTGAATCTGCAGCTGGTTTGGAGCCTGGAGCACGAAGCCAGGGCTGGCAAGAGTGCAGAACCCATGCCCAGAGGGGCAGCAGGAGCACGGAGTCTAAGCCAGCCCGGTTTCATCATGTCGGCTTTCCCATGGCTCATGTGCAGCTCCTGGGACTCATGCACACCTGGGGGAAGCCCCGTGCAATGGAGCCATCAGCTTTCCCCACTACCTGCTGCCATGTGCAGCTCCTGGGACTCCACCGGGAGTAAAAGGGAACTCATGCAATGCAGCCAGGTGGGCTCAGCCCTGCTCCCTGCTTCCCAGCCAAGTCCCAGGAGCTGCACATGGTGGCAGGGAGTGGGACCAGTCAACTGGCTCCATCACACAGGTCTTCCTCCAATGGTGCTCAACTCTGGTCATGTTCTGGGAGCTACATGGGAGCCATAGGGAGGACTATGTGATGAATCTGGGCTGGCCTGGCCCCGCTCCCTGCCACCATGTGCAATTCCCAGGACTTGGCTGGAACCACACACCATTGGCAAGCTCTGTCTGTGCCAGCCATAAGCACCCTGAAGACACTGCCTGCTGCTTCTGCTGCCACTGGTGATGGGGGTTGTACACCATGGGAGGCCTGAGGGGAGACCCTCCCCACCGCATTCACACCCCACCATACCCACCCACACCTCTCCACACCCTCCCCCAAATCCCAAACTCCTCCACACGTACACCCAGACTCCCCCACACCCACCCACGCACACACCCCCAACCACACCCCACACACAATATATAAGAGTAAGACTTTATTTTGAACTACTATACACTTGCCTCTCTGGACAAAAATATTTTTTTTAAACCCCTCTCCCCTTCTCAAAAGGAATAGTTCTGGGACTAAGGGGAGGGACTTCTGTTGACAAAGGTCAGGGGTTAGGGGCAGAACTTCCAGTCCCAAGATGGCAACCAAGGGGCAGGGCACCTGTCGAGGTGCAAAGCTACTTTTGAGGCCCTCGACACCTCACCAAAACTCATTAAGCAGCCATCCAGCTGAAATTATTGCTCACCCCTGCTCTGCTGCCTGCCCTCCTACAACATGGGGGTGGGGGATACATTTAAATAATTTTCCATGCAAGGAATCTGATTATAAACACATTTATAAATGAGGCATAGGACCCTTCAGCCTGGAGAAGCGATGGCTCAGGGATGACTTGGTAGCAGCCTATAATTATATAAGGGGTGTGCATCAGGAGCTGGGAGAATGTCTGTTCACCAGTACGCCCCAAGGGAAGACAGAGTCTACTGGTCAAACTGCTGGAAAACTGTTTTAGACTGGACATAAGGAAAATCTTCTTTACCATCCGAATCTCCAGAGTCTGAAATAGACTCCACCCAGAAGTGATGCAAGTACGTACTCTGGATACCTCTAAGAAATGCTTGGATGCTTATCTTGCTGGAGCCACCTAACCCCAGCTGACTTCCTGCCCCTTGGGGAGGGGGCTGGACCCAATGATCTCACAAGGTCCCTTCTAGCCCTACTGTCTATGAAATCTATCTATAAATTTTCCAGGTACAAAAACTAATTAGTAAGGGGTCATCTTAAATTCAAATTTGTCTTGGCTCTGGGTAAATATGGTATTGGCTAATTTGTATGAAGTGCATATCCTCACTGACTGGCTTTCTTGTATGCATACCAGCCTCTGGCTTCTTTACTATTCATTCCATCCAGAAAGAGCACACACCAACAGCCTGACAAAGGATATTTAAACCTGAAAGCTTGCTAAGAAGAATTCCCCCAACTATTTGAGTTAGTCTAAAACAAGATATCAGATTTACCCAAAGAACCTTGTCTGCCTATGTCCTTAGACCAACAGGGCTACAACCTATACCCCTATAAATCTTACAAAGCATTAAGTGCTATCTTGTGTGTAAAAATCAATGCCTTTCTGGCTCAGTTATACCCTGCATAGTTCTTTCACTTTCCCTGTCACTAGTAAAAGAGATGTTTTAAAAAAAAATAATTATCTAATGAAGGATTGTAATATGAAGCTAACTTAGCTAGTAATATTGTCTCTACCAGTGCAGTAACTAGGTGACTAAATGGCTAATGTATTTTTCCTCAAAGCACCCCTATGAGGGATAAAAGTGCTCTAAATCACCGAAGTATGTGTGGGGAATGGAGACGCAGAAAGATCTTATGACGGCCCAAGGCTGCACAAGATGTCTGAAGGAAAACAGGGAGCTGAACCTCAGGTCTCCCAAGTCCCATGTTAATGCTCTACCTTTGGGTCACCACTCCTGTCTATACTAATGTCATTACAGCAAAAAACAAAAACATAGTATAGATTCATCTTTAACCTAGCATTAACTTCAGGGCAGTGGTGCACAGAGGGTAGGAGGGGAAATAAAAGAACACCCTCAAATTATAACTGCCTGTACCTTTGACATGCTGTATCATGGCAAAGACCTTTTTTAGATGATGAGCTTCTTACTCAGAAGAGGTTCTCTTTTTACACCCCGCCCCCAGAACATTGAGCAACTGTGGAAACTGATCTCAAGTCTCTGATGAGGCAACAGAGCACTAATTACCTCCCTTTCTTCCCTCCTTTTATACTGCATTTTTGTTCTCCTCAGAGTCCAAACACAAATTCTTTTTCCTCCCACTAAATATTACCAGAGAAGGCACGCACCTTGCAGAAGATACAGCTTGCAAACATGTTATTAGGCCTTTACACTGGTGATGTAGACTACTTAAATGTGTAAGCAGTCAATCCAGTATTCCTATCTGAATATTTAGAGTAAACATGCAAGATTAACATTTTGAATAATGACTAGATATTGTATTTTTGCATACCGCACACCCCTGAATAAGACATGCACCGTGTTTGGGGAAGGCAGAATGAACAGAAAAGATTCTTCCATAGTCGTACACTCCCAGGACTGAACACTGTACTTTCATGGAGCAGAAGTCCCATCATCAGCATCATTCCCCCTTCCACTGCAGCCGTAAGAGGGTTAAATGTGTAGTTCTTAGGCCTGCAGCACAAGGAGTGATGGTGACAACAGGGATGACAAGGGGTGATGCTGACAACAGGACTGCTCCATGTAGCTAGAGCTGCTCTGGGTTCAACCCTGGGTGAGCTAATACCAAGCACATCACCTTGCTGCCATTCCAACATCCCTCTGCCTCTGTTCCAATGCAGGATTAGGTTTCTGTACACCCCAGTTTTGGGTGGTTAACTTTCAGGAATAGGGTGTAGGTACTATATGGATAAATAGGATATTAAAAGAAAAAAAAAATCAGGACAATTAAAATGCTGCCCTGGCAATCTTAGAAAACAGAAATTGTCATATTAGAAAAGGATTTTAAAATGTGAACACATAAATTAGATCTTTTTTAGATGCTGTAACAATTAACTACTTTTTTAATTTTATCAATTTAATTTTATACATTTTAAATAGCATATAAACTCATCAAAATAGCTATTTAATTAGTGAGCAAAGATCTTCATACATGGCATGGTAGAGATTCCCAATCTCATTCCAAATACTCATTATGACTTAGCATACAGGTTATGACAGATAATACTTAGTAGTGGATTTCTCTAAACTCTTTTTTGCATCTCATTAGTATATAATAATGAGAACAATGATACATGTGATACTGTACAAAAAGATTACTGTGCCTCTTTACTATGAAACCAATTCTGCAATACCACCCTGCAGGGACACAGGTTTTGGTTTTAGAAGATTTATGATTAACTTCTTAATCCAGAGATTCTCAACCACAGCGCCTTGGGTTTCCCTGAGATCTTTTCAGGGATGCCATGGGTATCACACATTATTAGTACTGTTAGGTGTGCAAACATGATTCACAAGATAAACCCAGATTTTAAATAGTAACCCATAGTGTCAGAAGCACTGTTGTAGTCTTTCTGAGTTCTTTTCAACAAAAGAATTGCTCTATTTTCTGTTATCAAAAAATGAGTGAAAACTATGAGTTCACATTTTTAAAGGGGTGCCTCAAGTTTAAAAACAGTTGAGTACAGTTGCCCTAACTGATAATTAAAGAATGTGGTCATAAAATTAGTATTAGTACCATGTTACGCATTTTTAATCACTAATCACACCAGTATTAGTGGTACAATTAATGTATGTCAGAAGGAATATTGCATTGTTTTACGTAGATCTAGCTATTAATATAAGAAAAATAAGTAAGGGCTCTAACAGGGACCCTATACTTGTTTAGCTGGACATAGCCAAAGCAAAACTGCACCTAACAAATCATTCTATATGGTATCTACATAACAAGCTAGAAAAAGCAAGAGCATCTGTGGTTTTCAAAATTCATGAAACAATCTCTTTCCTCTTCAGTGGAAAGATGGGTAATCTTGAGTAGAGTAGTAGGTACTACATTTCCATTTAGAATAAGTGCATCTTTTTCTGCTACTCCCCAATCAAGGAATGCATCTGTATTTGGATCGTTCAGTTATCTAGTTCCAATAAATCCAGAATAGTAATGCTGCAGCTGAACTCCTAAAAGGAAAAGTTACCTTAAAACTGTCTAATACTTGCTTACCTTGATCAATAATTATGATTTTCCTGCAAATGTAATGACTAGGTTGCAATGACAAATTGAAAAATAATTCAGAAAAAAAAAACCACTGAAAACCTCTCTGAACATGTAGCACAGAGGAAACAAAAAACAGTTTGAATTTTCTAAAAAGTATGTATTTGTTTTTAATATCTGCTGCAGAAAGAGAAAATAAACTTGCTTTCAAAGACAAAACTTGGAATATGTATCCATTACGCTACATAAAATTAACCAAACATTTTTCTTTCACTCATTCGCTGTACAAAATGAATCACAAAGTTGGATAATAATTTCTGCATTTCAAAACTGATGAAATTTTACAGGTTAGATTTAAGTCTCAAAATGTTTTTGTAAACCACCCTCAATCAGCCTTCATGGAAATCTAATATAACTCCATCTTTATGGCAACTAATGTTTTTTCAAGTTCTCAAAGAGGAAATTTTGCTCCCTACAGAACTGCTAAAAACACCACAAACCTAAGTCCTAGTTTGTTACCTTTTGTGCAACCTTTAAAAGGCAAAAAAATTATCTATTTGATTTCTATGCTGCGTTTCCCAAAGAAAGGGTTCAGGACAGCTTGCAATATAAACGACATAAGTTACAAAAAGAGATAAAACATTAAAATAAAATATGTAATAAAACAACTCCCCAAACTATACCCCAGAACTTAAACCTGCCAGCTAAAAACTTGCCCAAATAAAAAGATTTTACAATACTTCCAAAAGATATCTAGGCTCACAATTTGGCAGGCCTCAAGAGGAGGGAGTTTCAAAGCTGATGAACCACCGTCAAAAATGACCTCACGTATTTTCATCGAACAAGCTTGCCATACTGATTGCACTTACAGGAGATTGCTTTGAGATGACCTTTGGAATTATGATGGAGCATAGGGGAAGAATAAGACCTTTAAGTAGGTAGCACCATTTAGGGCTTTATAGGCATTCTGGGCCCACTGAAATCAAAAGCAAGACTGTCACAAGCTTCAATGGGGCCAAGGCTTCAACCTATAAAACGATAACATAACATCACAAACTGATTCAAAATACTATGCAGAGGTGGATTAATGCACGGACCCATAGGGCCCGGGCTCCCTGGGGCTCCAGGGGCAACACAGCCCAGGTGGGCATCATGGCCACAGGCATCTGGGGTGGGCAGTGTGCACGTCCTCACCTCTGGCCGGACCAGACGGGGCTGGGGTGGGTGCAGGGCTTCCTGCGGGTGGGAGCGGCTTCCTGGGGTCATCTGCTGCCAGGAGATCCCATGGGCAGCCCCACTCCTACTCTCCACTGTTTGTGGATGGCTTCTGGCACCAGAGCCCCTGAGACAGGACAGGATGGGACAGCCCCACCCTGCTGGGGCTGGCAGAGGGGCAGATGAACAGCAAGAGTGGCATGAAGCCCGTGTCCCCCACAGCTGCACAACACCTGCTGGGCAGGGGGACGAGCCAGGGCCAGGGTTGCCTTCACCTCAGTGGCACTCACACCTCTTGGTTTGCCCAGCCCCCTGGCAGGAGCAGAGGGAACCTGCCCTTGCCTAGTGGGAGGCCTCAAATTTTCTGTTTGCCCAGGGCCCCAGTAAATCTTAATCTGACACTGACGCGATGAGAACAAGTCCAAAGAAAGACAAAACTAATTTCTTCAGAGTACAGTCGTATTAAACAACTGAAAGTCAGTACAAGAACTCTTTTTACTTTATACTTTTAAAAAGATATTGTTTCATCTATGCAGTTTCATTAATTGGACAGTGAGTAAGGAGTTCTACTGAACTGCTAGGGCCTGTCTCGAGTTTCTGCAACAAATGAGCCACCGGTCTTGGTTCATATCCACATTGACATAAAGCACACCTTGGCAAAAGCACACGCAGAAATGAGTATCCCACAAAAGAAACACACCTAATGACTTAAGCTGCAAGAGTTGAAGTTAAAGTGAAGTAATACTGGCACAGTGACAGCAAGCTGGCTGTTTCCTTCTACTCTATTCATGAGCAACCTTCATTTCCTATTTGTTCATTCCTCACACCCACATTTTAAACACATCAAGAAGTAGCAAACACACAGTGAATTGCTTGTAAAGACACAAACAAAATAATATTGGGTTAAAAAATAAAATAAAAATAAAAGGCACAAACCTACACTATACCTAAACAAAGCACAACAAAACAGGACATGTAGCTAATTACCATATTTAAGCAAATCCAAGAGGACTTTGGATTTAAGAATACTGCCCTAATACTGAAATTCTATGCATAGAAAATTACAACAAATTTATAATTGTCCATGTATAGAACCTAATACTGGAGTGTCAGCCTTAATTTGTTGCTAACCACAGAGGCAGGCATCTAACCTGACCCCTGCACCTTGCTCCCCAGCCACTTGCCCTGCCACACATGCACCTGAGCCCCTGCTGCCTGTCCCCCCTCCCATCTGTCTCCCAACCCAATCTACCTTGTGTGCTGCTGCCCCATCCCCTAACCTGTGCTGCTACTAGGGGTGTACCAATAAGGTTTTTGGGGGCCAGTACCGATAGCTGATTTTTAAGGAGGCATATCAGCCAATACCAATCCGATTTCTGATACAGCTGCTTGCTACCTATAAGTTTGGGGGGGGGGGGGGGGGGGAGGAGAGGAGAGAGGGATGCAGGGGGGCAGATCAATGCCCCCACAGTGCGGGAGGGAGTGGGGCTGGGGTAGACGCTGCCCAGAGGGGGCGGGGCGAGACAGGATGGAGCTTCACCTTATCTGGGGGCTGCAGCTCTCACTGCTGCATGCACCGTGGGAGTGCATGGGGGGGTGCCCTGGCTCTGCACAAGAAGGGGCAGGAGGGGCTGCAGCTGCAACTGGGGCTGCACTGGACTCTTCCTGGCACGTGGAGGCTGTGCTTGGGCTTGCAGGGCTGCACTCCGGGCATGAGGGCTGCGCTCAGGGAGGGCAGCAGTGGCACTGGGAGGGGACTATGGGGGAGCTACAGAAAAATCTGGGGTGGCTGCAGTCCCCACCATAACCTCCCTTCCAGCACCGCCACTGCCTGCCCCGAGCACAGCATCCATGCGCTGGGAGCACAGCCCCCACACACCAAGAAGAGCCAAGCGCAATCCTGGCCTCACCCTGCAGCTGCAGCTCCCCTGCCTCACTCCCCCCTGCACAGATCCAGGGACACACTCCCCCATGCCCTCCCAGGGTGCATGCAGTGGTGGGAACTGTCCCCCTCCCCCCCGCCACCTCCCAACAAGCCACAGCTCCATCCCATGCCTCACCCTGCCCCGGCTGGGCACTGCCTACCCCAGCCCCAGCCTCACTCATCATGGGGGGCATTGATCTGCCCTCCCACCCCGCTTCCCTTTCCCCTCCCCTTCCACCACAACAGAGTTACCAGTTGCACGCAACTCTCCAAGCTGCTGGGCTACACTTCTTGCCATCTACGTGGTGTGTTGTGGTTGCACTCACGCATGGGCATTTTATCTGCCAAATCAGGCTGATTTCCTATACAATCAATTTTCTTTATGTTGGTGCCAATCTGATATCAGACTGATGGATTGGTGCACCTGTAGCTGCTACCCAAACAGCAGCAGTGTGTTGGGGGATAGGGAAGCAGCACAGGTCAGGGAATGGGGCAGTGTATGTGGGGGATCAGGCAGCAGTACACAGACTGACTGGGCAGCAATATATGCTACTACCCCATTCCCTGACCCATGCTGCTACCTGATCCCCAACCTGATCCTCCACCCCATCCTTGAGCCACGCTGCTGCCCAATCTCCCACCCAATCCTGCTGCTCCATTCCCCACCTGATCCCTGAACCCCTAGCCCAACCCCCATTCTCCACAACTCCTAGCCCTAGGCCCAACCCACACTCACCACACTGCTGCTGACTCCAAGCAGCAGCCCTCCTCCAGCTCCAGACCCAGGTCATGACCAGAGCAGAGCAGGAGCTGGTACTCAAATCCAAGATAAAGCTTATTTTTCCCCATGTTGACTGAGAGGGGGAAAAAGCTTGTCTTGGATTCAAGTCAATACAGTACTTACCATGATAGTGTACTTAAGGCACACTGGTTCTCAACCTTCTTTGTACCACAAGGACCCACTTGTAAACACTGCCAGTCCTGACCCAGTGAATAGTTTAAGTAGAAAACAGTCCCCTGGCCCTGCCGGCCCTCACTCCTGACCCTGGTATGTGGGGCAACAAGGGGTGGGTGTATGTAGAGCTGGGGATGGGTGCATGTGGGGCACAGGGGGCCCCAAGCAGTGCCTCGCAGGCTGGAACTTTGCCAGCCTGAAAGGGAAAATCCATAGTTTCCCATGTTTTTCTCCTTTAAAGGAGAATCCATTTTTAAAGTTTGTTCACAGCCCTTTTATCTATTCTTGCAACCCACTTTTTGATTGTGACCCATGGGTGGCAATTTGCTGCTTTAGCAAACCTGACAGCAGCAAGAACTTATCAGAGGTTTGCTGCTGGTTGTTAATTCTTATAAAGTTTTACTGTTATTTTAATACATTCAAGGATAATATTGGAGTAGTGCCAGACATACACAGTAAAATAAGTTTCTATTACATTTATTGAAAACGTTATCAACTGAGATGTTTAAAACTGACTGAATGTTCAAATTCAAGTGGGAACCACATGGATAATTTCCCTTGGCTGGCTTTGCGTTTTCATCTTTATTTTTTCAAAAAGAATACACAGTAGATGGGAACAGGCAGCAGCAAATGAGTTGAGAGTACAGGGTAAAAGAATATAAGCATATTAAAAGTCTTTCTTTATCCTGACGCCCTACATTTTGCCACTGTCCAACCGAGATCGTCTACATGAGTTCCAGTGTATCATGTAAAGGCAATAGCAGACAGTGAACACAAACACTACATGTATTTTCGGTATAACAGCACATGCTGTTTGTAGAACTGTTCATCTGTCCATAGCCCATCTACAAGACAAAACTAGGATTTTTTGTGGAGAAAATTTTTATCCTCTTTTGTGAGCCAGACTTAACACCTGTCAGTCACATGCAGTTCAGTTCATTTACTCTCAGTCCTACTACTAGTACACTGTAAAGAATGATAATGTATTTCTAGTTATTGATTTCTACCCCCCTCCCAGTCTAATACATCACAGGGTAATGCCTTATGGAGGTTTCCCTTATTATTACCAAGACCTATAGCTCTGTAAGAAAGCTTTTTGCAAGCCATGTTTATTTGAGTCTGCAGGCAGACAGATTAATTCTATTTAACATAGAAAAGAGCAGGTTATCTATCCTATCTCCACCCACAAATGAGAGTTCCCTCCTGACATAATACTACTGACTATCCCAAAGTCATCTCTCACTGGAACATTATAGAAGGACAGGGGTGACAACTCATCTCCTTTTAACTCTTCTCAGCCCAGCCCACAGACAAGTTTGCAGCATGGCAGGAGCAAACTGTATTTTCACTTTGCTTTCTCCTTCGTGCTGGAGAATCCCTGGGTGGGCTAGGGAGACCAGCCATAGGAACCAAGCTTAGAGAGAGAGCAATGTGATAGAAAAGAGAATGTGCTGATAATTCTTGCTTTTTGATGATTACCCCTACTACACACCATATCATTATCAGGCAAAAAAATCTATGGATTCCTCCATGGAAAGATAAAGAGGCGAGAACTGCATTCCTTCCCCACTTCAAGGATAATAGAGTTTCTCCTTTCAGTTGTTTCAGTATAGGGGATAAGGGTGCTTCATGGTGTCATATACAATCTGGATTGACTGGTGACAAACAATAAAAGCCCAGATGAAACAGGTTAAAACTTTTGACAAAAAATGTTGTTACCGAAACTTCCATCTTTGTGGGACATGGCCTCAAGACAAAAGGAATACAGGAAAATAATACTGAAAACTGTATTATTAGAATTAATCTGTGTAACAGTGTCTAATCTTTCTGGATTACCCAGAAGTTCATACATTTTGTTGTTGGTGTTATAATGAGGTTGGTGGAGGGGTCAGTAAGAGTTTTGAGGAGTGGAGTTAAGTAGAAAAGAAGAATCACTGCACCTGTGGAAAATACTGTATACACAAATTCTATTATTGCTAAATAAAATTCGTTTTTAGATAGTGCTTTACAACCTAAACTTCTAGTCCCTCACACATTTAAGCATGTGGTTTGCTTTACAACTGAACTATTCACAGCAAAAGTAAACAGGTACGTTAGTGTCTGAAGAACCGAGACCAAAGTTAATGGTCATGAACCTCTGAAGTATGCCTAAGAATTCTGCCAAGTGTCTGCATGGCAGAATTAAGAGCATTCCCTTTCTCAATCAGTTTAGAAGAAAAATACAAATGTTAATGGTATCAAAGCAACTGTATACTTGACACCCAAGCAAGTCACACCCAGGTGCCAGTATTGACATCCAAACAATGCAAAACAACACTAAAACTGTTCTCAAGATACAAGTGAAAAAACCACTCTCAGTGGCAGATTTCTGTCCACTAAGAATGAAACACAGCAAAGAAAAAAAATAAACAACAACAAAACAAAGCTACTTAATACTACCTCCTTGTACAGGTCTCCTAACACACAAACATTCCCAAAAAGTGCAGTCTAACTGAAGAGTAGGACATAACACAATGTAATTGTTAAGGATGGTTTTGTTTAGCTATAACTATTTCTTTCAGAATAGATAAGCAGCAGATACATTTCAAAGAACCTATGAGCTATGAAGTATTTCAGGTGGAAATTCATGCGTTCAAGAAGGAGTTTTAAAAATTAACTGCTTTCCTTAGAGATGGGATTACTTGAATGAAAAGTGCAAATGATGATCAACAGAAAAAAGTGAGCTTGGGCATCTGTCCTCCATGCCGCTAATTCACTAATTATCGAGAGCATATTAGAACTACTGCCATCGGAGTTCCACATTAATAATCTGAGAACTAGCTATTCATACCTTTTTTCTGTGCAAATGCAGCCACCTACCTACCAAGATAGTTATACTCATTGTTTCTGACAAATCTACAACTTTATTTTAGAAAAGGATTGCTAGCAGATAATGATTTTGACAAGAAACCTTAGCCTTGAAAAAAAACAATTTCTTTAGCTTTTCAACTAGATGTAAGAACTGCAGGTTAATCAATGAGCCATTTAGTTATCCTCCTTAATGATTAATTGTACAAAATGTTTAAATGTATAAGGATTTGTTCTTATACAGCAGCAAATTGAAGTCATTCTACAGATTTCTTTATAAACGGACAGTCACTAAAACGTTTTAAAATAAATGCTGTTTAGCTACTGCAAATTCATATATAGCTACAAGTAATTATTTCCTTTGATAGAATAATTCTACTGCCAAATGACTAGAAAATATTTTACAAAAACTGATCTCATTTTGCCCGTAGTAGAAATGCTATTGTTATTTTTAAAAGAAATAGCTCTGTATAACATTTTTGAACAGGCAATGTTAAAGAATGATATAACCAAAAATAGGGTGGGGGGAAGGGAAGGATTCTAGCCCAATGGGAGTTATAAACATTATAAATTTGCCCATGCTATCAAAACCAATTACACCACAAACCACTTTTTAAATAAATCATGGAATGTTTAATTGAAACAAGCCATCAGGAGAAGAGTTTGTTTCTTATCTGAAAGCAGCACTTCCAGCTGGAGCTTTAATTCACTACTGATTCAGAGTTTCACCTGGTGAATCAGCAATGTAACATTCTTGCAAGAAACTGGCTTTCACTTGTAGGTCTCTCATCAAAACACCATCCTGACCCAACCTTGATTAGCTTTCTACAATATCAGAGTGTAAGGAGGTATGGCTGCAGGCACTCAAAATCCTGATACTACTTAAAAGTCACCTCTTTAAAAAAATGCATCATCCTCTCCATAAATTCCAAATGTTTCACATTCATTACCAGTAAATGTAGCTCAATCAGGGTAATTCCAGGATAATGTAATTATTTGCATGTTGTTAGTGTTGTAAATGAACTGAATTCCACACCAATTTCTCTACCCAATCTCTACAACCAAACCTGAATGGCAGGAGAATTGTACCCTTCCCCCTCCTCCTCCAAACCTCCCCATCAGAGTCATTAACACAAAAGTGAACTACATTTTAAAAATAAGTTGATTCCAATAGTTTTTGTTTTTTTAATGATTCATATATGATCATACTGACTTCTAAGTTTTGGCATTAAACCACCAAATCCAAATCCAATGTTAGTTTCCCTTCTTTAGAGATGAGAAAGTGAGATTGCTAATATCCACATTGATACTGAAAACAAAAGTCCTAGTGAAGCAGAAAGTCTGAACATAGTTTAAAAAAGTAAGACTCCTCCTTCTAAGGTTTACAGTTACCAGATTAGGCAATAACAAGTTGCCTTTTGGGCAACTCTTTGGAATGCTATGGGAGCCACAGGCACAAAAACATAAAGCACAATGAATGTTACTATCTTATTTTGGAAAGTCTGCATTTTAGACTGAAAAGTCCTTATATGATTCCATTCTTGAAGGAAATCATGAAGAGATATGATAATACCAAAAGGCACCTAGTTTTCTTCATTATTAGCATAGCATTATTAGCATATTAGTTGCATATGGGTGGGGTGAGTTTCAGGAAACTGATTACCAATTTAAGAACTTGAGCATGCTGTATCTCGTACCATTTTTCATCACATCTGTTACAGCCAAAAAAAACCTGAACATAGCAGGTGAACTGAGAAGTTTGCTCCCGAGTCAGGTAGTTAGGATTTCTAAGCCTTGTTTCAGTACCAAAATTACATGTTGCAATGGGTCAGCTAATAACCCAGTTAGTGGGATACTCTTTTACCACCACCATTGGGTATTAGTAGGTTGACTCTAGCTTGACCTTTCACTGCATACTGGATGAGTAAATCTTGCTTTTTTTTTCCCCCCACCCGACATTCCAGTGTAGGAACACATGCTTATCTCCCTGCTGAGAATTAAAACACAATTTTTCTTCTGTTTAGCATGCCTTTCCCTCCATTCATACTGGTTAGTAGATTAAAAGAATATTAACTTGAAATCCAGTCAATTAAAACAAGAACATCATAAGTAGCTTTTAAAAACTATTCTTAAACATATACTGCACACAATAACAGAAAAAGGAATATCTATAAAGAGACTGATAGATTTACATACTGAGTGTTGTCATATACATAACAAAAATAAAGTGATACTTTTTTTTTTTTTTAAAGGTGGTAAATTTAGAAAAAATACTGCTCTAAGTTGCTAGCCACCTTTAAATAGCTGACCTGCATATGGTAAAGAAAAGAGACCCTTTTGTAATAAAAAATTGCCTCCATCTTATAAATAGGGGCAACTGCCATTAAACCTTGGCCTTTGTTTAGATCCTCGCCCCCCCACCCCAAAAAAAAAAAAAAAAAGGACTCAGGAAGAATACTCGGACCCTAATCCAAAACCACGGTCCTGAAAAACTCCTGATCCGATGCCACCTAAACTCTGCTTTAAAGTTCCCTAGACACAAAGTGTTGAACAGATGCCCAGAATTGTTCTTGACAGTATTAGGCAGCCAAGACCTAGCTCACTTACTACAAAGTCAAATCAGGATCCAGAAATTAGGTGTTGCTCTGCCCAAGTCCCCAGAGAGGGCACAATCCAGTCAGCATTCCCAGAGCACATACTGACAGGATCAAGCATAGCACAAAAAATGCAGCTGTGACTGCCAATTTCTTTTATAGCATTAATCTGGGGAGACAGGTCCTGATCCTAAGACCATTTCTGTACTTTTACATTAAATATTCAAGAGACAAAATGCATAGATAGCACTGGAAGTGAAGGACAGGAACGAACCCAGGATGCCAAGTGAGCTCCCTAACCACTAGATCCCAGCACCATGCTCCCTCTCTTTGGACCAATCAATCTTACATTCCCTTCTGCCCAGTGGCACAGCTTCCTCAAGAGGGATTGAGAGTGCCCCATAGAAAAACCCATTGCCTGATGATTAGGGTATTTTCTCAGGATGGGAGAGATGCAGGATTGAAGCCCCTGAGGCTAAAGAATTGAACTCACTTCCTGGGCACGTGCCTTCACTACTAGACTATTCTGTAAAAGATGTAAACAACCACTTCTTCTGGCTGCAATTTTTTAAGAAGAGCAAGTTCTACTTATTTTTCAGCAGGGGGGAGACAGGCACCTATCTTCAGGAGAGAGTTCAGAGCTGTGGATCCTAAAGTGAACAAAAGCACCTAAGCTCCAGAAAGGAACAGGATTTTACAGGCACACAGCATTCCCTATTGGCTAATTTTAGATGGCTTTCCATTAAGCATGCTGACTTCAGCCAGTTCTCTGCCCAGCATGCCCCATTTTAAGGGTATTGCTCTACCTACCAACTTCATAGGGAACCTAGCTCTCTAAAGTATAGTCCTGAGCTTCACCCCAGAGGTTGAGAATGTTAGGCATGTTAGTCCTTCATTGGAGCTATCCTTAGGTCTCAAAGCCAAAGGTACTGGGGATGTATTGGGGAATACAGACCATGACCCCACAAAGGCTTAAATATATGTGTAACTTCACTTACATTAATTGCCCCATTATTCACGAGTGAAGTTATATATATGCATCTTTGCAGGATCAGGCCCTGATGCACAGCACAATGCTAGCTACTATTACCAGAGGGGAACTAGTTCACCTGCCAAGTCTCAAAATCAAATATACATACTAAGCAGTTCCCTACAGAATCTGAAATCTCCAGATTCTGAGGCCTTAAAACTCAAGGTAGCTGGTAGAAGACAAGGTACACTGATGATACACAATCACTTCTCAACAGAAAACATCCTTAGAGGCAGATACCGGTCTGGAAAGCGAAAGGTGGTGCAAGGAAACTGACACAAAAATTCACAGCTATTTAGATAAGCCCTAAATTAGCAAGTCCAATTATAGGGAGGGGAAGTGGGAAGGAAGGTTAGAGGGGGAAGAACAGAGAGAGATACAGAGAGCTGAAGCTGCTTAAAATGAGAATAAGAGAGTGTTACTATGGGTGGTTTAGAATCTGACCTTTTCCATTCTTCATTTACTTCTAAAATGAAGACAGACAATATGTAAGTTTGCAGATCAAGGGCTGTATTCTCTATACCACAGCCTGAGGGAAATGCATTTGGCTGGTCTTGATTTTCCTCTCAAGGAATACAAAAGCAGAGCCTGGCTGTTTATATGCCTTAAAGAAGGAAAAAACAAGAGGACTGACTTACAAAAACAACAGCATTTGCAAGTTGTTGAACCAAAACGTGCACCATTATCCCCACATTTTCTAGGAAACACATATGTGTGTGACAGAACACATCATTAACCTTTAGTGCGTTACATATTTACAACAAAATAATGAAATGCAACATGCACAGTGCACAGTTATCTAAGTACCCTTTTTCTTTCACCAACAACATGTACAGCATGGTCACAGCGAAAGTTTGATCCAAGTGACCCTTGTGGTCCTTTCCAATCCTATCCTTCTTTAACTAAAAACAAAATCAATACAAACCATTACATAAATTATTTTGATTTACCAAGTTTAATATTAACAAAATCCAGAGAGAAAAAAGTCAGAACAATAAGTCAGAGTCTTTCCTTTGTGTTTCCCTGCCTGGTGTCAGACCCTGGATACAGCCTGCACAAACTTCTCCTGTGGGGAACAGGAACTACTGCTCTGTCATTCCACTCATTCTCTCAATATTTCAGTGATTTTAGAGGTTTTGGGGAAGTAATAAATTACTGAAGCAGAAAACACCATCTAGAAGTTTAATGTTTAGAAGCAATTTTTAAGTCAGAAAAGCGACTGCCCCATGATGTGCTGTAGCCAAACCTGGAACACCCAACTTTGTTATGCATGTCCAGAGAAGCGTTATTAATGTGCGCTACAGTACCAATCACTATCTACAACATATATATATTTGCTAAAAATTAGGAAGAATATGACTTGCCATAAAATAAAGGACATAAAATGATTCCACAAAAGGGTAAGTACAACACATCTGCCTGGAGATTCACTTTTGCTTTTAGGGGATGAGCTACACAATACAAAGGCCTAAATGCTAAGGGAGCTGATCAGTGTTGAGGTACATCCTCCTCCTCCTCTGCGAGTCCAAACAGCAATATTTTTTTCCTGTTACAGGTGCAGGCTGAAGTGAAGAAGGAGAAGTGACACTGCAGAACCAGCTGTACCCTAGTATGGAAAGGAAGTGGGGGTGGGAACTACACCATTTGGGAAAGGGAGGATCAAGGGAAACTAACATGACCCCTCCTGCCATCCAGCAGGAACCTTGAGCAACAGACAAACGTCTCCCAACAAAGCTGAAGAAATGCATAGGACTAACTCTGCCCTTCCATTCACAAATGCACAGAACTAACTCTCCCTTAAGTACACATGCACACACACAGGGACAAAGCACATACACATGCACGCGCACACACAAATCGCATGGGGACAGAGCGCACGTACACCCCCCCAAATCACGTGGGGACAAAGTGTGCACACGCACCCCCAACTCATGTGGGGACAAAGCGCACGCGCGTGCACCCACACACACATGCCCAATTCACGTGGGGACAAAACACACGTGCACACACACAAGCACGCACACACATTTCATGCGGGGACAAAATGCACGTGCACGCATATAAGCAATTCACACGGGGACAAAGCACACGTGTACACACACACACAGACCACTCAATTCACATGAGGACAAAGTGCACGTACACACACACACACACCAATTCAAGTGAGGACAAAACGCACGTGTGCACACACACAATTCACATGGGACAAAACGCACATGCACACACACACAATTCACATGGGGACAAAACGCACATGCACACACACACAATTCACATGGGGACAAAGTGCATGTGTACACATACACACACCCCCACACCCACACATTCAATTCACATGGGGACAAAGCGCATGCACACACTCTCTCCCCAATCCATGTGGGGACAAAATGCACATGCGCACACACACCCCCAATTCACATGGGGACAAAGCACACCCCCCCCCACCAATTCACACAGGGACAAAGTACTCACACACACACACACACAATTCACATGGGGACGAAGCACACACACACATGCCCACTCACACAGGGACAAAGTACACAAACATGCACACACCCCTCCCCAATTCAGAGGGGGACAAAGTACACACACACCCCCCCCAATTCACACGGGGACAAAGTGTGCGCACACACACACACACAGAGCAGGGGACAAAGGAGCCAGCAGCAGGAGCCTCACGCTGGCCCGGCCGGCCGGCCCGGGGGCCGAGCACCGCTCGGAGCCACCTGCCCCCGC
>NW_005842274.1:330870-356301 GCF_000455745.1 Alligator sinensis
TGAGCGCCCGGCTGCCCCGCCCCGCCGGGCTGTGGCAGTGGGGGTTTACGGTCCTGTGGGTAGATGCGATATCTTTTAGTAGACCAAGTAGCTGGGGGGAAAAAAAGTTCGTGGCAAGCTTTGGGGCACAAACCCCCTTCTTCAGGCAGAGTCTCCCAATGCCTGGGGAAGGGGGTCTGTACCCCAAAGCTTGCCAAGAACTTTTTTTGGCGACTATTTAGTTGGCCTAAAAGATAAAAGATATTGCAACAACCCAAAGGACTTTACCTGGCAGGGGCCGCAGCATTTCTAGTGCCCAGGAAGTCAACACTGGGAGGCTCAGTGGTCTCCAGTTGCAGCCAGGGGAGGGTTGGAAAAATGAGGGTTGGAAGGGACCTGTGGGGAGTTTAGGTTGAATCACAGGCAACACGTAGGGGGTGCACACAGGAGCACGTGCACCCCCTGAAACGGTTGTGCACCCCCTGGAAGCACCAGCCATGAAACCAAAAGTGCTGCTGGGTTCAACCCCCTCCACCCCTCTGTCAGCGATCTGGTGCCCCCCCAGACTCAGGAGGCACCAGTCACCCATGGATTGGGTACTGGGAAACGTTTTTCTCACCAGGGGAGTAGTGAAGCACTGAAACAGGTTTTTTGTTTGTTTATTTGTTTGTTTTATTAAGATATTTCATGTTACAGGTCAAATCAGTTCCAAATCATATCCAGGGCTGAGTTAATGCGTGGGCAAACTAGGCATAGGTCTAGGGTCCTGAGCTGCAGGGGCCCCAGGCCTTCCCTGTGTGGCAGTGCTAATGGCTGCATCCACCACCCTTCCCTTCCCTTTCCTCTCCTCCTCTGGCCTTGTCGCGGTGGCCGTGCCCAGCTCCCCATGGGTGGCAGTGCCAGGGTGGGGAGAGGGATCTTGACCAGCCCAGGGCCCATAAGTGTGTTTGATAAAGAGTTAATCCAGCCCTGATCATATTGAGTTCCAAAAACCATATTGACTGAGCAGGCAGAACTCAATCATGCTAAACACTGTGTATGGTGCTACAACCAGCAGGTATCCTCCATCCCAGCCTCTCACCCTGGCACTTCAGATACTCCCAAATCCATTGGCAGGCATCCTACATGCAGGCCCAAGCCCAGAGGTCTTGGGTTTTGGATACCCCGACTTGATCTTAGCCAAAGGAACAGGTCTACACTTGATTGGAGCCAAAAGGCCAGAAGCTCCCTGCTTTATGCAGAGTTTAAAGAGACTGCCTGGCAGGAGCAGCCGCTTTGCTAGCGCTGAAGAAGTCAGCACTGCGTGTTTCAGTGGTCTCTAGTGGCAGCCAGGGAAGTTTAAGTTGGATATTGGAAAACATTACTCTCACTAGGATGGTGGCGAAGCACTAGAACAGGTTATCCAGAGAGGTTGGAGGTTTTTAAGACCTGGGTAGACAGAGTTTTGGCTGGGATGATCTAGTTGGGGATGGTCCTGCTTTGAGCAGGGGGTTGGACTAGATCAGCCTCTCTCAACCTGTGGGTCACAAGAACACATGAAAGGGTCGCAAACAAACTTTAAAAAGGGATCAACAAACTTCAAAAATGGATTCTCTTTGAAAGGAGAAAAACATGGGAAACCATGGCTTTTCCCTTGTAGGCTGGCAGAGTTCCCCCTGTGCCCCCCCCCTACACACACACCCCCACACACCCCCTGCCCCACACAGTGTGGAGCTGCAGCCTGGGGATGGGGGGCAGCGAGTCAGGAGCGAGGACCACTAGGTTGAGACTAGCCATTGATGTTTACAAATAGGTCCTGATACAAAAAAGGTTGAGAACCACTGGACTAGAAGACCACCTGAGGTCCCTTACAACCCTCATTTTTTCTAGGAGTCTATGGGTCACTTGACTTCAGGGTTGACTGGTGCCTCCTGAGTCTGGGGGGCACAATTTTTGGTTGGGCCCAGGAGCAGGCCAAAAGCCCCATATCCACTCCTAGTCTTCTGTGCCACAGCTTAGTGCCCCCCCCCCCTCCTGCAACACTGCACAGCAAAAAAACTGCCCCATCCTAAGCAGTGCCAAGTCGGTGGCCAATCTCCAGGGGGAGGACACATGCCTCCTCAGGCCCCACCTACCAGTTGCTTGTGCTTGACTTCATGGCTCTTTCTCAACATGTGCTTGCTTCACTGGCCTAGGAGGAAAGCTTCCAGTTTCTTTCTGAACTGGAGAAAAATAGGTGTCATGTTCTAGGGCAGTGGTTCTCAACCTTTCTTGTCCCAGGACCTATTTGTAAACGTTGATGGCCAGTCTCAACCCAGTGCCCTTCACTCCCAACCCACTGACCCCCATCCCCAGGCCCTAGCCCCCCAGTGTATGGGGCAGGAGGTGAGAGTGCGGGGCAAGAGGGGGATATACATGGGGCATGGGAGGGCCCCAAGCAGCCCCTTCCAGGCTGGAACTCTGCTAGCCTGCAAAGGAAAAACCATGGCTTCCCACATTTGTCTCCTTTAGAGGAGAATCCATTTTTAAAGTTTGTTGGTCCATTTTTAACATTTGTTCATGACCCTTTTATATATTCATGCAACCCATTTTTGGGTTACAACCCTCAGGATGAGAAACACTGTTCTATGGGATGATGCCCCCCACTCAAATACTAGATCTGCCCCTGCCTGCGAGTACAGCGTGTCCCCTGCCATGGTTCCTTTCACTCAGGCTCAACCACCTGCTGGGTGCCAACCAGCTCGCCCCACCACCAACCACTGCCAAGGTGCATCATTGCAGCCTGCTTCAGGCAGCCACCTTGGGTCAGCAAATCCTTGGTGGGCAACAAAGCCAGGGGCACATGACCATGGGGGCTCCTGTGTGGTGTGCCTGGCCCTTATCACTGGAGGCATTTCTGTACAGGCAGTCCTCGACTTAGAACGTTTCGAGTTACAACGTTTCGCACTTACAGCGTTTATAAATTGACACCCTGTTTCAACTTTACAATGCCAGTTTCAACTTACAATGCTTGATCTGATGAAATGCCATGCCAGCGAACAAGTTTGCTGCATCACTCATCTCCCTGGAGAACATCTGTCCAAACTTCCTTGGACACTTTCTTTAAAAAAGCAGACAAGACTCCAGAAAAACCTGCAGCCAAGACTCCTGAGAAGACTCCAGCCAAGAACCCTTCAAAAAGTCCAGCAAAGTCACCTCAAACAAGTCCTTCCAAATCAATATGATTGCTATTTACAAGATAAATACATTAATGTAGCTATATTACTCATCTATAATCGAAAGAGTACAAAATTCTGGGGTATTTTTGGTGAAAATAGGATATCGGGCCTTGGTTCAGGAACCAATCCCCCATTTCTACCATTGTTTCTTATGAGAAAATTGGGTCCGAGTTACAACATTCCAGTAGCCTATTTGGGATGCAGGGGGAGGTTCCTGCCCTACCGGCTTCCATGAAGCTCAAGTTGGTTCCTTATTCCCAGTTCCTTATTCCTGGTTCCTGGTCCTTTCTCAGAGCTCATCTGTACACAGTGAAGGATGGACAGTCATTTATTAGATATGCTAAAGAGTTGGTATTTCATCAGAAAGGTATATTGACTAATAGACATGTAAAATAATATCCTATATCAAGTACAGTAGCCCTGAGTAAGAAGCTGAAATTATGGGGCAAAATCCTTTCCAGGTCACCCAAAACCACACATCTCTGCTGCTGGGGACACTTCTCCAGAAAGGATTTTGCCCCACAATCCCAGCCTGATCTTTCAGCAACTTACTCAGGGCTGTGTACTCAATACCTGATAGGATTTCAGAATAATAGAAAAGTAGGGTTGGGAGGGACCTCATAAACTCATCTAGTCCAACCCCCTGCTCAAAGCAGGACCATCCCCACCTAAATCATTCCATCCAGGGCTTTGTCAATCCGGGCCTTAAAAAACCTACAAGGATAGAGATTCCACACCTCTCTGGGTAACCTGTTTCAGTGCTTCACCACCCTTCTAGGTAGAAAGTTTTTCCTAATATCCAACCTAGAAAACTAAAGGAAAGTTTCCTTTCTTCTAGGAAACGGGCATTCCCTGTCAGGAGATGAGAGAGGTGTCCCTTCTTGTTCCCCACTCCAGCATCCTCCCCCAAACAGCCACACCTGATTGTACGGTGAGGCTTTGTGCCCTGTTGTAGGTCAAATCCTGGAGGAAGACCCAAGGGTGGTGGGAGCTGGTTGGCATTCAAGAGGTGGCTGGGCCTGAGTGAAAGGCCCCATGGCAAGGAACACCGATACCTGCAAGCAGGGGCGGATCTAGGATTTAGAGGGGTCGGGGGGTGCATCATCCCACAGAACATGATACCTATTTTTCTCCAGTTCAAAAAGAAACTGGAAGCTTTCCTCCTAGGCCAGTGGAGCAGGCACATATTGAGAATGAGCCATGAAGTCAAGTGACTCATAGAATCCTAGAAAAAATTAGGGTTGGAAGGGACCTCAGGAAGTCATCTAGTCCAACCCACTACTCCAAGCAGGACCATCCCCAGCTACATCATGCCAACCAAGGCTGTCTACCCCAGCCTTAAAAACCTCTAAGGATGGTGATTCTACAGCCTCTCTGGGTAGCTCATTCCAATGCTTTACTACCCTCCTTGTCAGAACATTTTTCTCAATATCTAACCTAAACTTTCCTTGCTGCAACTTGACACAGATGAAACTCCCAGTGTCAACTCCCTTATCACTACCTGACTAGAAATGCTGCCACCACTGCCAGGCAGTTGGTTTAAACTCTGGGTGGAGCAGGAATCAAAGTGGGGTGCATGTATAGCAATGCACTCCCTGGATCCTCCTCTACCTGCAGGGGAGTACCTTCCAAAGTAATCTGACACTGGAAAACAGCATTTGTTCCAGTGTAAATGCTGCACCTTTTGTGCCTGCTATTCAACTATTCCTCTTGAATAAAATAAGTGTTGTCTCTCTACACAGGTGGGTCTCATTTTTTTTTAGATTTGAGACACCCCTGGATACACTCAAGGCATTCCATTCCTTGGAAAATGTCAGCTCTTAGTTTTCACATTTTTTTTTTTTACTATGGAAAAATAATTGTGTGATTCTTCTGTTGCAAAGAACCCAAAAGAACACACCAGGTCAGAATGCTTTAAACACTAAGATTCCTCCTTGAAATCTCTGGGTTTATCTTATGAATCATGTTTGAACATCTAATAACACTAACATGGTATGGCACCCAGCAGTTCCCCTGAAGAGATCTCAAGGCACCCTGGTTGAAAATCACTGCTCTACACCTTAATATGAGACAGCACATGAAGGAAGATTGGGAATACAATTTTAAAAATTGAGACAATTTGTTTAGCCTAAAAGGCAAAAGTCTCAGCAAACTAACTGCATAACCATTGTCAATTTATTTATGTAATCATCATGGCCAAGGAGAGTTTGTAGAAGAGTAATGAAGCAGAATTCAAAGGAGGACAATATTATTGTATAGGTGTAACAGAGGGCCTGAGGCTCCCTGTTCCTTAATGAGAGAAATAGTTTGGGAGGGAAGCTCTGACTCAGGACTCCTGAATGGATGGCTATCTTGCCTGTGGAACCCTAGTGAGGCTTGGAGAGCTTGAAAGAATAGCCCAGGGCTGGAAGGTATGCTAGCACTAGAGATGAGGGAAGGTTTGCCCTCTTAAACAGGCAGAGGACTGCTTCCCGTTTATGCTTATGTTATGGCTCAGGGGCTTAGTGTTTATGCTGAAGTTACACTGGTGGTTTGGGTGGGTACTATAGGGGGGTCCCATTTGTGCCCGTGGGGCACATGATCATCTTGAGCCCTGCCAGGGGCAGACTCAAGGCTTAATTGACTGTTGAGCTCAGAGAGAAGCAGAGTGCCAGACAGGGGCCAGAGGCCTGGTGCCCGAGAGGGGCCCAGCCAGACAGGGGCATGGCAGACAAGGGCTAGGAGCTCAGTGCCCAAAAGGGCCAAAGGTGAGCTAGTACCTCAAAACCAGGTCTGATAAAATGGCCCTGGGCTAGAAGGCTTAGAGAAAGTAAAGGGATGGAGGCTGAGGAGGCTGAACAATAGTACTGTGAACAGTATTACTGTAACACCCAGCAAGACGTGGGGTGAGATAGAAGGGAGGGAACCCTATGGGCAGAGAGGCATGGTCGTGGAGCCACCAGGGAGTGTCACTGCTACCCCTGGGGCGCTGACTACAATGGGTAGGAAATGGATACACTCTAGGGACTTACCCTATGGCCATGTCTACACATCAAGCACATGCGCTTGCAGCAGGTCAAATAGAAGCGGTGCAAATTTGAGCCAGGGCTTTTTGCCTCAGCGCACATGCTTGGACATGCACTTTGTTGTGGAGCAAATTGTGCCACTTGGGGCAAATTAACCCTGCCTGTCTCCTCCCGGATCTGCAGGGAGAGCTAGAGGGCCAGCACCTGTACTGTCCCCAGCAGTATAAAAAGCTGCCCTGTCCTGGCCCTATCCATACAAAAAGCTGCCCTAGCAAGCAGCTCAGGGCTACTTGCTCTCAGGAGCTTCTGGGACCTAGGCCTGGAGGCTGGTCTTCTCCTCCAGTTCCCCCACAACAGTCGGCCAGGGTGCCAACCTGCTCATCGAGCCCCTCCTCTGGAATCCCAGCTGGAGGTGCCAACGGCAGAGGAACCCTGGTTGCGACAGAGGTTGATCCTGGCTGGTGTCACCCATATTGGAGACCTCCTGGACTACGATAAGCAGGACCCCTCTGTGCTGGCCTGGCGCATGGGTCTACCCATATCACGTGCAACTTGCCGTCTCGTCCAGGAGGTGAAATCTGCCCTACCTCCCGACACCCTTGCCTTTGTTGACCAGGTCCTGCACAGTAGCAGCCTCCCCCCCCCCAACCGGGTCCTCTAGCCCACTGGAATTTGTCATGTGTCCAGCGCCTCACCTGGCTTCATGGCACTCACCACTCCACTACCTGAGCCAGCTGGAGGACACCAGACTGGTCCGCTTTTCTACTGTCCATCGCCGTCACCTCTACATGTTCGTGCACTGCACTGTCTATCATGCCACCCTTGTATCCTGCTCAGACACCAAGTGGCAGGACCTGCTCAGCGATGGCATGGCTGGGGCCCCCCAGTGGCTGAGTCTGTACTCCAACCTCATCTCATGAGTCATTGGGGATCTCAGCTGGTGGCTCCTCCATGGAAACATTGCCACAGGTGTGTATGTGGCGAGCTTCACGGACACCCCGGTCTCCTGCCCCTTTTGCGGGCAGAGGGAGACCCTGGTGCACATGACTCTTGAGTGTGCCAGGCTGCAGCCCCTCCACCACCAGAGCCTCCTCTTGAGGTTCTGGTTGAATTTCACCCCCACCTTTTTGTTTTTGGTCACCCCATCTGCAGCCCCACCAAGTCCTGGGATCCTGGTCAACCTCCTCCTGGCCCTGGCCCTGGCCCTGGCCAAGTGGGCCCTGTATTTGACCACAAAGGAGGCTCTGGCTGGGAAGGTACCGCTTTCCTCTCACTTGTCCACGCACGTCTCCAGGCAGAGCACCAGTGGGAAGCATCCACTGGCTCCTTGGATGCCTTTGAGGATCAGAGGGTGTGGCCTGGGGGGCTCTGCTTGGTGTCCCCCTCAGGTGCACTTATTTTCACGTTTTGCCCCTTTGACCCACACGACACTCCTATCCTGTTTTTTGCCTTTTTTGTCCCAAGAATTCTGTTGTCTCTTTCACCCATTGGCCCCGCACAGTAGGGGCTATTAGTTAGCTAGGTGGGCCTTAAAGCCCACAATACTTGAAGGTTACAAATGGACAGGAGCTTCTGAGGCCTGGCCAGTTGGTATCTGGGGACACTACCCCTTGTGCCAGCTGGACTGCTGCAGCAGCATCCCAAATTCATTTTTTAAAATACCCCAAAATCCATGTTTTTCCACGATTAAAACAAAAGACCACTGTACACACACACACACACACACACACACACACATATATATAGAGAGAGAGAGAGAGAGAGAGACAGCAATCAGTTGGGCAATGCTTTATTGGTATATTTACAAAGTTAAAGCAATGTTGAAGTCTACCAGTGTCTCTATTATCATGATAAAATAAATTCTAAATACCTATATGTGTTGATGTCTACTTTTGGTTTTCTTCACACATGATGGATGTGTGATGGGGGGATGTAGTGTTTGCAGGAAGGGGGTGGGAAGAGATGTGGGGGAAGGTGGGTGAGTGTGTGGAGGGATGTGGTTTGGTGTGTGGGTAGGCGTGGGGTGATTACTGGGGGAACTGTGGGTGTGCGGGACCTTGTGGGGGGGCCGTTCAAGAAGGGTGGGTCCTCTGGCCCCCACAGGGTGCTGCCTCCCCACACAGCACATGGAATGCCCCCCACACAGCTCCCCCCTGGAGGGCCACAGCCCCTATCCCCCACAGGGCCACAGCCCCCCTGCCCAGGGTCCCAAGCACTCTGGAGGGCCGTAGCCCCCCCCCCAGGGTCCCAGGCACCCTGGAGGGCCCTAGCCCCCACCCACCTATGGCCCATAACTTACCTTTAGCAGCAGCAGAGGGAGTGGGGCGCTCTCAGCCATGGTGGCAGGACCTGGTGTGGCACACGGGGACCATGCACTGGGCCCAGCTTGGCCTGGGGCCTCTCTGCTGCCCGGCCAGGCCAAGTCATGGTGGCAGGACCCAGCGCAGCATGTGGGGACCACGTGCCAGGCCCAACCAGGTCCTGTTACCCTCGGAGCACCTCTGCTGCCCAGCTGGGCTGGTCCCCTGGTGGCAGAATCGGGCACAGTACACAGGGACCATGTGATGGGCCAGCCAGGTCCTGCCGCCCTCGGGGCCCCTCTGACCAGAGGCTGGGTCCTCCAGGCAGACGCTCTGGCTGCCAAAGCATCTCTGTGGTTGGCCCCTTGCCCTGGTGCTGAAATGCGCAGCTGGCCAGGCCTCGTGTTCAGCCCCAAGGCTCCAGTGCTGGTGAGTAAGAGGTGGGAGGGCTGGAGGAGGGGACCATGGGGGGGACCCCCACCCACTCCCCCAGCCCCCCCAATCCCCCCCATGCCTGGCTCCTCCCCCCACCAGCCCCCAGACCCCTGATCCCTGCACTGCCTGGCCCCTCCCTGCACCAGCCCCCCAAACCCTGCCCAGCCGGGTCCTGCCACCCTGGGGACCCCTCTGCTGCCCAGCAGGGCTGGGTCTTGCTGCCATAGGCCCAGCCTGGCCGGGCGGCAGAGGGGCCCCGAGGGGGGCAGGACCCGGCTGGGCAGGGATCAGGGGGAGCTGGGGGAGCAGGTGGGTCCACCAGGTGTTCCCCCCATGGTCCCCTCCCGCTTCCTCCGGCCCCCCAGGCCCCTTACTCACCAGCACTGGAGTCCTGGTGCTGAACACGTGGCCTGGCCAGCTGCACATTTCAGCACCAGGGCGAGGGGCCAACCACAGAGATGCTCTGGCAGCCAGAGCATCTCCCTGGAGGACCCAGCCTCCGGTTGCCTTCGGGCACGGTCCGGGACTTTTTTTTGCTTCTTTTTTTTTTTGCAGCGTGGGGAACATTTTTGGGGGGTTCAAAGGGGTTTGAGGTAGGGCAAGAGTCACGTGTGCGCTCGTCTGGATGTACCCTATAAGACAAGTGAGTTACTGGCAAAGTCTGCTGACTCATTGGCCTATACCATACCTGCTTTATCACAATGACTGACAAAAGCTTATATCAGGTCTGGATTTTATTCCAGGTGTCAAAGTAACAGCACACATTCACCAGGGTTGGGCAAAAGACTAGTTAAAAATTTGCTTTGACTAATCCAAAAACAAAAATAAATAGCCTTAAAATCTGTTTTAGTATTTATGAGGTTGACTGTCACATCATTCAAATGTGTGACAAATTCAAAATAAGATATGCAACGCACAGTAGGATTTGAAGGCTGGATATTAATTCAGAAGTCACAACTGTGTCATCAAGTTAAGATTTTAAGGCCAGAATGGGACATCATTTATTCTGATCCCCTGCATAACACAGGCCATAGAGCCTTCTCAGTGATTCCTGTACCAAGCTCATAATTTCTTTTTGAGTAAAAGCATATCTTTCAGAAAGCTATCCAGTTCTGACTTGGGGACTACAAGCAATAGTAATGGAATTCATTTAATTAAAAGACACACCGTTTATAAAAAAAACTAAAATCAGTTTCAAGACTGAGCAAATCTGAAGTCAACACTTGTTGCAACCAAAGTAAAATCACTAGGTCTGCATAGGGTGAAAGATAAACATGGTACAGTTGAAAAGCATTGGGTAAGGGAGCCAAATGACACACTTCACAACCCCTGGAAGGGATTTAGGTATGCCCATTTGATACTGACACCAAAATTATGCATTGTGTACTATTACATTGGGCCTTTATTATGTAAGGCCCAAGGTAGCTGGCAGATCCTTGTATCAGATCTCTCTCACTTCTTCATCTATGTCCAACCATGTATTTTTCCTCCAAAATATGAAACAGTAAGGGAAGGGGAGGAAGCAAAATATTTTCTTCCATACTTTGTCTTATCTATAACTTTTTTTGTTGTCTCTGACTAAGGCTTACTCTTCGTTCATGTTTCATACACAGGACTGGAAGAGATCTGGGTCATAAAATTCAATTCCTCGCCATTGCAAGCAATCATATAATAAACTTGACCTAGAGGATCTACAAGAACATCTTTCCACATCCCACAGCCAGGAAGCACTCAAAGCACAGGATTTTATTACAATAGGAACCCTACAATGAGCCACAAGAAGAGAACAGGAGAGAAAAAAGGGGCACCATGAATACTTTACAGACCCACCAAACATTGGTGGGTCTGTAACGGCAAGGAATTAGCTAAATAAAATATGCAAAGATGTGTAAACTAGACAGTGCCCCATGCTCCAGAGGGAGTGAGAATATGACTAATTTTTTTGCCTGTTTATTAGTGCATAACTACTAAACACTTTTTATTATAAATCTAAATATAAACTTTATAATTTTTATTTACTTAATTATAAAGTTAATCTGTGTTATTACACAAGGTGATTTCAAAACAGGAACAATATAAAGGTAAATTTATCTGGGTGTCTAATAACAGTTTACATCAAATTTATCAAATTGAAAAAAGCAAAATTCATGCAACCACAGACCTCTGTGGATTATAAAGTGTTTTTTGTTGCTTTATATCCTCTGTCCTCCAGTAACTCGAATATAGTTTTGCTTTATTCAGTCTCCTTCATCTTGACCACTTTGTTTTGTAAGTCATTATCCATAAAGAAGAAGATATATTATTTACATTGTTATTTAGATTTTCAGATATCATTTCTTCACCTGATGAAAAGAATGCAGATGCAAGTTTTAAAACTGAGCATCTACAGTCCGACTCCAACATTGTTTTTTGGACACTCCAGTAAGAATAGTCTGATTAAGACAGGTATCGAGTTTATGCTGCTCTCATTTACTTCAGAGTTATGTAAATGCATAACACCTTTGAAAAGCAAGTCACAATTTGGAAACTTTGGTATTAACACAAATTTTTAGTCAAAATTTACCCCCACCCTGAAGATTAAATAAAATTTTTTTTTCTGCCAACTTCTTATTTTGGCTTAGCAATGGAAGGGAAGTCCCTCAAACTAGACAATCCTAGTTTAAACTTCCTCATAGGTGTAAATTTTATATGCTATCACAAATCAGTAATTCTGTCCTTCGGTTTATAGGGAATTGCTCTCAGTGCCTTTTGCTGTATCAGTCTGATCCTGTCCCAGATGGAAAGATAAGTCTGGAAGGGGCCTTCTGGTCCCTCAAGTCTGAGCTCATGTGTCTGTAGGCAGTCATTTACTGAAGAAGTCCCCAAAATCACCACTTCAAAAAACAGGCATTTTATATAGCATCCCTGTGGGATCTGACACTTGCTATGGGTAGAAACACCAAAAGTTGTTGGAGAATTTTACTTTTGCTTTGAAGTATTTGTGACGGGCTAGTTGGCAGTGACTTAGCCCAGGGGTTTTGAAAGCGTAAAATATGATTGGAGGACTTGGGATTCCCTTTCCTCACCAATCAGGCCCCAGAGACTCACCCTCCATGTCCCCTGATTGGCCTCTTGGGTCACCTGGAGGGGGATAAAAGGGGCAGCTGGATTCAGAGGAGACCAGTGAGGGACCATAAGGAAGGAGTTTCAAAGAGCTGGCAAGAGCTGGGCCAGCGGGGCAGAAGCAGTTGCCCCAGAAGCATCTGAAGGAGTGGGACCTGCAGGCAGCATTTGGACCTTCAGCAGCGCGGCGTGTGGCTGGCAGGAGAGGCTCCCCGCTGGGCTCTAGGATCCCCTATGAGAGGCTGTGGCCAGCAGGAAAGGCTCCCCAGCTCCAGCAAGCATCTGAGCAGCAACCTGAAAGGTTCTCTGCTCTGCTTCCAGCTCCTCCAATAAGAGGCCAGGCAACTCGATATGAGGCTGGGGCTCCTGGAAGGTCAAGAGCCCCTAGCAGATTGGAGTAGCACCAGCACTGGTGGCTGTGTGGTAGAGTCTCTGCCTACCATAGAGGAGGTCTGAGTTTAAGTCCCAGCTGGGGTGAGTGAAGAAGTTCTTGTTGTAGTGGAAAGGGGTCATTCTGTTTTCCCCCTTTCTCCCCCTGCCAGGTACCTAGGCCCTATATTCCTTGTTGTTTGACATTTTGTATTTTGTGCCTTTTATATTTCACCAACCAGTATTGTTTGTTGTGCTGTTTGTGTTTTATATGTTGTTAACCCTGTCTTTTGTCAACTGGATGGATATGTCTATGATTATAAATGTCTAACCTTTGTTGAATCCTGCCCCTTCGGGGCATTGTAGTGTCCCCTATACCACCCCCCCTGGTTTATACTGGTTATGTTCCCAGTATTGTTCTCTCATTAAACAATATATGGTTAAGTCCCTATTAGTGATCTGGCTCTGCTCTATAGAGGGAGGAGGGCCCCTACACCTCCCACAGTGCTTATGCACATGCTTTGATCCCTTCAGTTGGAAAGGGGGTACCTCTTAGAGTACCGCCCAGGTTACATTTTACTATTATTTTATTATTTATATTTCTACAGCATCTAGGTGCTCTCATCATGGTCCAGGACACCATTGTGCTAGCTACTCTCCAAACATGTAACAAAGAATTTATAAGAGTTTGTCTAAATAGCAACAGTTGGCTCTAGTCAACAATTTTATTTCTCCAGACAATTCTTTGACAACAAAGTATTAGCCATCACAATAACATCTACATTTGTCTACCAAAATCCCCAGTGAATCACACAGGTTTCTCCCCAGGCAGTTCCTGTAATTTACAAATGTGGTTGACTGAGTATGAAAGCTCTTATTGATATAAAGTAGGTGTGAGACATCCAGGTGCTGTAAAGAATTTTATCAATGGAGGTACCAGACACAAGTACTATCTGACAGGGGAATAAATTACTGTGCTCAAATGCAGATGTAGATGGTGACATCTGGATTAGTTTACTCCGGCTCAAACTGCACTGGAATTTATTCGGTTGCATTAATTGCACATGTAGATGCACCAAGACTATGCTATACTAGTGATGTAAAAGGGTGAAGCTGTTACTACACTTGCTATGGCACATTTGCCATTGAGGACTGTAGCAATGGCAGTGTTGGTTTGTATTACCAACAAATTAATAAAAGTAGCTTTGCACTCTAGATGACATCTGTTACCACTTGTATGTACTATAACTACAAATGCTAAATATTCAATCGCAGAAGAAAGCCAGCAGAAATTAGGTAAGAAGAACAATTAGTCTTACCACCACAAATAAGTTTCCTTTAATCATGATCCCATTGAAACCGATATTCAGTATTAGTAAGAACAAGGATTTCACTCTCTGGGACAGGATGATTTCTGCCTGGAATCTATTAACAGCATATTTTTTAATATTAAGTAATAATTCCCAGTAGATGTCAAGGTGTTTCACCAAGGAGGTCAGTATCCATATCCCCATTTTATACCTGGGGAAACTGACACACAGTGAAGTCACTAGGTAGTTTAGCAGGAAAATGAGAAATAGAGCCCAGGACTTCTGAGTCCAATCCAGACCCCTATCTAGTAAGTCAAACTTTTCCCCTGTACCTAAGATTAAGAGAGGTTGACATAGAAGGTGACACTCCCCCCCCCACACCCCACAGTGCCCCAGATAGTCCCTAAGCCCTGGCCCTTCTAACCCCTGCTCCCCATAAACTTCCCTGCAAGGAGCTGCTTGGGGTGATTGGAGGCAGAAAGTGCCATGTGTGTGGAGGGGATGGGTGTGTGAGGGAGGCAGGTGCCTGCCAGCCCCCAAGGAAGGTGTGCTGGCATGGGCTGGAGGTGGAGCTGGGGCTGGACAGCAGGGGTGGGGCAGGGAGGAGTCACTTGCCCCTCCACAGGGGCAGGGGCAAGTGGGCAGGGGGCCCTTTGTGGGCAGCAAGGAGTTGTGTGACCTGGCTGGTGACACCAAGGCTGGTACCTATGCTCACAGGGGCAGGGCAGGGCAGCTGGGAAATGCTGCCTGGGGGTGGGGGAGACATGGCAGGGGGGCATGGCCAGGCCATCTGGCATGGTGCAGGAGCCCCAGCCCAGGGTAAGGGGTGACACAGGCTTCCCCTCCTCCTCCTTTCAGCCCATGCCAGGGCCAGACTTGCTCTGCCTCTGCCTGCGTTAGCTGGAGCTGCCACAACCACCACACTCCAGCCTAGGCAGGACAGGGGCAGCTGAGGGCTCCTTCTGGCAGGGCTAGGGTTACAGGGTAGAAGTGAGGGGCACCAGCAGGGCTGCAAGGGGTGGGGGCGATGTTGACTTAGGAGTGAGAGGCACTGGCAGGGCCAGGGAACTGTGGATCAGGGGTGTAGGGTACTGGGAGTAAGCCAGAGGGCAGCAAGTTGGGAGTGAGGGGCACTCAGTTTTTTAAAAAAATTAAAAATTAAACTCTCAGCCTACCATTATTTCCTGGTTCAAATTCTTTATCTCCCATTTTCCCCAATCAAGGAGGAAGAAAGCTGAAGAGGCAAATATGTAGCCACAGATAAGGTTCAGGTGGAAGGAGTTTCTCTGCACAAAAGTAAAGAGAACTTTAGAAAACAGATGGATGTAGAGGGAACAGTTTACCTCTTCCAAAGATTGCATCAGTAGATTTCATAGATTTCATAGACATCAGGGCTGGAAGGGACCTCGGAAGATCATCGAGTCCAACCCCCCGCCCAAAGGGCAGGAAGTCAGCTGGGGTCATAGGATCCCAGCAAGATAAGCATCCAGTTTCATCTTGAAGGTGTTCAATGAAGGCGCTTGAACCACCTCCGGTGGCAGGCTGTTCCAGACCTTGGGGGCTCGGACAGTAAAAAAGTTCTTCCTTATGTCCAGCCTGAAACGATCTTGAAGTAGTTTGTGACCATTCGACCTCGTCATCCCTTGGGGCGCTCTGGTGAACAAACGTTCCCCCAGATACTGGTGGTCACCCCTGATAAACTTGTAGGTGGCCATCAGATCACCCCTGAGCCTGCGCTTTTTCAGGCTAAAGAGCCCCAGGGCTCTCAGCCTGTCATCGTAGGGTCTGCTTCCCTGACCTCTGATCATGCGCGTGGCTCTTCTCTGGACTCTCTCAAGCTTCTCCACATCCTTTTTGAATTGTGGAGCCCAAAACTGGACACAGTACTCCAGCTGCGGCCTCACTAAGGCCGAGTACAGGGGGAGAATGACGTCCCGGGATTTGCTTGAGAAGCATCTATGGATGCAAGCCAGCATTTTGGTCGCTTTACTAGCCGCCGCATCGCATTGCAGGCTCATGTTCATCTCGTGGTCAATGATGACCCCCAAGTCTCTTTCTTCCATAGTGCTAGCCAACATAGCACTGCTGAGCCTATAAGGATGCTGAGGGTTTTTCTTCCCAAGGTGGAGAACCTTGCATTTATCGGCGTTGAACACCATCAGATTCTCGTCCGCCCACTTGCTGAGCCTGTCCAGGTCAGCCTGGATAACCTGCCTGTCTTCTGGTGTGGATGCTTTGCCCCAAAGTTTGGTGTCATCGGCGAACTTGGCCAGTCCGCTTCTGACTCCAGTGTCCACATCATTAATGAAGATGTTGAACAGTATGGGTCCAAGGACAGAGCCTTGGGGGACCCCACTGGTCACAGGACACCACGATGAGTGACTTCCATCGATTACTACCCTCTGGGTCCGACCCCGGAGCCAATTTTCCAGCCAGCGGATCGTGGAGGACCCAAGGCGACAATTGGCCAGTTTCTCCAAGAGGCGATCATGGGACACCAGATCGAAGGCTTTTTTGAAGTCAAGATATATGACATCAATCTCTTCTCCCTTGTCCAGGTGATAGGTCACCTGGTCGTAGAAGGAAATGAGATTGGTCAAGCAAGACCTACCCGCAACAAACCCGTGCTGGCTATCCCTTAAGATGTTGGCGTCGGCCAGTCCATTAAGGATGGCCTCTTTAATAAACTTTTCTAAGATCTTCCCCGGGATAGAAGTCAGGCTGATGGGCCTATAGTTAGCCGGATCCACTTTCCTCCCTTTCTTGAAGATAGGCACCACATTGGCCTTCTTCCAGTCTTCGGGCACTACACCAGAGCGCCAAGAGTTTTCAAAGATCCGTGCTAGAGGCTGGGCTATGATGCTCGCCAGCTCCTTGAGTACCCTGGGGTGAAGATTGTCAGGGCCAGCTGACTTGAAGGTATCCAGCTTCTCAAGATGTTCCTTCAGAAAGTCAGCATTAATGGAGGGCAGGGGATCACCCTCACCCGGACTTCCCGGCCCTGTAGCGGGCATGGGCGTCCCATGGGACTGATGAAAGACTGACGCAAAGTACCTATTTAATAGGTTAAAAGTATCCTCCTATTTTCTACTCTTCAGAAGAATAATAGTCCAAACCATCTCAAACCTCAAAGAAAAAATTGTGGTTGGTTTCAGTGTTGCTGGGAATCTGAGCATGTTCTGCCATGAATCTACTACTGATAGTTACAGCAGTGCTGGTATCCACTCAGAAAATGGTTTCTTTTCCCCCTCCAAACTGTGCAAGCATTTCTGGAAAACTAAAGTGATGCCATCAAATGCATGCACTGAAGTCAATTAAGAGATGTCAGAAAACTTGAAATTAGACTCAGGAGATAAAATGTTGGGCTGCCTCAGCCTCAGGTTTGCTGGTCATTACATTTTCCTCAGCATATTTGCCAAAACTCAGACTTTCCCAGAACTAAGTACAGATTTGGCCAAGGTTGGTTCTCCACCTCTTTATCATTACCTGAAAGAGAAAAAAGCCAAATACACAGAACTATGGGTTTGGTTTTGGAGTAGTGCAAAAAGTGCTTTTATAATTAAACGTTAGTGCATGAAGGTCTTTTTCATTTCTGACCGCAAATCTAAGTTTGAACAAGACCAGCCATGATGCTGTCACAATTTCATCAACCATAATGAGGAGGTATGTTTCCAGGAGATAAACAAGAGTGAAATTACTTTCCTCAAAATTAAATTAGGGTTGCTCTAGTTTATTCATAGAAGAAGGCAGTTATTGGACCACTTCACTAATGGGAAACAATCACGTGCTGCTAGGAGTACGTGTTCGAGAAGGAGAGCATTGCATCGGATACCTTCTGGGAAGTGAGACTAAATCATGCCAGAAGTTTCCTGAATTAAAAAAAAAATGCAAAATTATTATTCATTTAATTTTCTTTAAGGCAACTACCTCTACCTAGAGCTAGCCTTAGCACAGATTTACCAAACAATCTTCTATGTCCAAACTATGGAGTCTGTCCTGCAGAATTAAACCCCTATAAAGAGGATGGTTCTTAGGGTAAACAAGTTTAACTTGTTTTGAAAGTTGGCATTCACCCCAAATTTAACTGACTCATGTTCTATATGGACATTTGTGCCAGAGTAGCGTTCAATAACTTAATCTGAAGGAAATAGTTAATAGGTGTTATAATGGGTCATGTTAGCCACACAGGCACATTTCTATTTCAGAGCAGCATAGGTTTTCTAATAGTATGTTCCATACTCAATAGGTCAGCCAGTCTGGCTGAGAAGAGCCTCCTCCCTAGGGGAGAGAGGTGGAGGCCATCTCTTCCCAGCAGCTCGCTGCCTCTCTCGCCAAAGAGCGGGCTGTGGTCATGAAAGCCAAAGCCTTCCTGACAACACCAGCGCTGCAGTCTTTGGTTGACCACATAGATCCTCCTGTCCCTTCTCAGCCCATAGCCTGAGACTGGGAGGATCGACGAGAACACTACCTGTGCCCCCAGACCCTTAAGCCCCGCTCCCAAATCCCTGTAGCACCTCATGACCTGGCTGGGAGTGCTCCGAGCAGTGTCATTGGTGCCCACATGAATAAGGAGCATGGGATAGTGGTCTGTGGGTTTAAGGAGCTTTGGGATCCTCTCCGTAATGTCCCCGATGCGGGATAAAGTGGGGTAAGAGAATTAAAAGGGATCTTTGTTGAAATGTGATGGGGATGCAGGCATGTTTTAAGGGAATTGTAGTTAGGACAATATTCTAATGGTCATTTCTTCAGTACAGTTTCTTGAGGATGAATGTTCGCATTCTAGAGATCATAAGGACACTTTTCATAAATAAAACCTCAGGCATTTTTCTGTCTGCAGTATTAATGCCTCAGACTTAAAATATCCAACTCCACGCTTGTCCTATTAAACAGGGAAGATATTAAACAAGCAACATTTGGGCCTTATAAATAATTTATAATGATCTAATAATTTAGTGTATGCTCCTAGTCACCATAATGCTACAGTCCCCTAATAATGCTACAGGTAGAATTCCTTCCCTGAAGGTGTCAGATGGTAGGTAGGGAGGCAAAAAAAATGAATGTGCAAAAATGTTTATTTCCAACTTATGGGGACTTTTTACCATCTTGTACCATCTACACTTTTCCAAGAGCCTGACGAAGGGACTTTGATTCCCGAAAGCTTGCAGAAAAGGACAATTTTCTTGCCATTTTCCAGTTGGTCTAATAAAAGGTATCATTTTGGAACCAAGAGTTCTAGTTTTTTGTATGTCTTTTTGTCTCAGACCAACACAGCTACTAAGTACACCCCTGAAACATGGAAGATGCTGAATTTCAGCCGATTTTGGATTTTAAACTTCATTGCAGAACAACAAGGAAGTTTTTTTACCTCCCTGCCTCCCATCTGACACCTTCAGGGAAGGAATTCTACCTGATCAACACATCAAAGAGCTACTCAACACAGCTCACAAAGGCACTCTTATGGACCCAGAGGGACAGACTTCCATCTCCAGCTCCCTCTGTGAAAAAATGAAGTTTATTTCCGAACTATGGGGACTTTTTACCATCTTGTACCATCTACGCTTTTCCCCGAGTCTGTCGAAAAGAATTTGATTCCCGAAAGCTTGCAGAAAAGGACAATTTTCTTGCCATTTTCCAGTTGGTCTAATAAAAGGTATCATTTTGGAACCAAGAGTTCTAGTTTTTTGTAGGTAATCTTTAAGAACAGGAAGTAGCCATGGTTGATAAGTAAAGCTTATTACAAAGCTTATATTTTGTTGAACTTTGCTTTCATTTACTCTATATCTTGCTTGTTTTCTCAGACCAGACCTTCCTCTTTTTTGCCTATCAGCTTTATGCAAATTTTTCTTTCCATGCATTTTATAAATAGTCATAGTCTATCATTATGAACTACCCTCTCACTTACCACACACAGGCCCCCTCTACATGTTACACTTAAGGTGTGATTAACCAGGTAATCACGCCTTAAATTGTGACCCAGCTACACAGTCAACCAATTAATGGCATGATAAAAAAAGCAATAAGCTACAAAGCTATTCCACAAAAAATGTGTAATAAATTTATAGTTTGTTCTAATCAAAACCATTGACTGAATGTGTGGCCAAGCCATGGGGGTGCACCATCCCGCTGCCAGCCTTTTAGTTGTCAAGGCTTGCACTGGTGACAGCTGCAGAGCTTGCAATAGGGAGAACACCTCATGAGGTATGGGACTTGCAACAGGTACAGTGTTCCCCATGCTGCCCCTGCTGCAAGCCCTACAGCCCACATCAGCTGTGGGGCTTGCAGCAGGGACAGTTCAGGGAACACTGCCCCCACTGCCAGCCCTGCTAAGCCCTGTTAGCTGTGGGGCTTGCACCTGCAGGAGTCAGTTTAGGAGCCCAGGATTGTGATTGACTCTAATGTGTGATCCCACAGTTGTGCCTCCTGCCATGTACATGTGGCATGAAGTGCAATTGTGTAGATTGTGCATTAGATCCCACTTCACCTTTACCTGTACATGTAGAAGGGCCCTCAGACATATAAAACAAGTATCACTGCCAGGTAGAATTCAGAAGCTCCAGTAGCCTGAAGGAGGATATATACACAGTAGAGAGTTAATATTCTTTACTTCTAAGACTTCTATATTCAGCTCAACATTATAAAGTTCTTAAGGTTAAGAAATGCTGGGGTTCTCAGTTGAAACTTCGGTGGCTACATTACATTGGTCAGCCAAAACTACTTATATTTTAATGCCCATTTTTCTCACATTGTAAATTATTTTTCCCATTATGCATTCGTCCTTAGGGCTTGTTTTTCACCATTTTTGTGGGTAGCAGGTTCCACATTCACCTTAGTGTGAGGTCCTATACAGGGCTCTCTTCAACCTGCTTGAGTCTCACGTGTTAGGGTTATGAGGTCAGATTAGCTGTATGAGGTGGTACCTCTACTACAGGTGTGTGAAACGGGCCCTATTCAATTTGGATTTGGCCCAAATCAGGGACAGTGATTCAATTAGTTGATTTGGATCATTGTCCCCGATTCTGAAGATTCGATGCTGATTTGGAGAATCAGCGATTCGGCCATAGACACAGCTTTAAATGCTTTTTCTACATACCTTGAGGTATTAGGCACAGCTTGTGAATGCTGGGGTGGATGGAGCATCCCACTGGAGCATTGGGGGTGGGGGAGGGGTTACCAGCTGGGGAGGGCAGGGGGGCAGACCCAGAAGCAGACCAGAAGTGCTTCTGGTCCAGTTCTGGGTCTGCTGCCAAGCGCATTGGGGACCCCCCCCCCCATGCTCCTTTGGGATGCTCCTTCTGCCCCAGCATTGCAGCGTTCATGAGCTGCCTGGTACCTTGAGGTATGTAGAAAAAACATTTAAAGCTGTGCTCATGTCTGAATCGTCAGATCTTTCCAAATCTCTCCAAATCTATTTGCAGGGTTCCAATTCATTTCAGAGAGATTAAAAGCCACCTAATTGGGCCAAATCTCCTCTGACTTGAATCAGTGACCCAACCTTTGTGCAGCCCTAACCTCTATCACAAGTGTGCTGATATGGACTGTCTCTGTATTGGCATTCTACAAACTGGTAGAAAAGGTGCCAATGAAAAAATAATGGAGGCAGCTCAAGGATTTCTTAAGGCCACAAGAATCTTCCAAATGGAGCTCCAGTGGTTCAAAAATTCCTCACAACTGACCCCTGAGGAATTTGACTGTTATCCCAGCCCATAAGCAAGAATTTTATCTTCAGGCTGCTGGATGCATTTTGCACCCCTCCCTCCCCCGAGTTCTTTCATATTTTTTTGCATAAACACAAATTATTAATTATATACAAAATAAGGATGTCTTTCTATAAATAATTTGTAGATTAAATTTTTGGTACATGCAAAGCAGACATTTGAATGTGCAGCAGGCCAGTAAAATGTAAAGCAGCTGAACCAAACATACAAATGCTAAGTTGCAAGCAGTTATCATAAATGTATATTCATTTTAAGTTTGTAAACACACATACACTTTATGTATTAATAAATGTATTCATAAATTCAGGATAGTGAAAACAGACTAGGAAGTGAAAGGGGGCACAGGTAGATTTCTCATGGTTTGTCCACACTGCTGCAGTGGCTGGTTCCAGGGAAGAACATGGCTGAGTGCACCTTACCACCCAAGTCAAAAGACAGACACCGGACCCAAATATCTGTCAACTCATCCTCAGTGCCCACTTTCAAGCCTCCAGGGGGTACATCCACATGAGACATTTACTGAGCAGTAGGCTTAGTAGCTGTGCAGTAAACATAGTGTGCCTACACATGCACCCCTATTAGGCTGGAAGATATTAATTTACTCTGCAGCAGGATAGTATATGCAAAAAAACTCTGCAGCAGCACATGTGCAGATGTTGCCCCAGGACCCTCATGCCCCAGCCAGCCCCTCCACAGTATGTTGAGCTGGGGAAAGCAGCTGTGGGCTGGCAAGCTAACCCCCAGGCCCCCTGCCAGCTGATGCTGCTTTGACCAGTGCCATAGCAACTAAATTTGGCACCCAGGGTAAAGCCCACAGCGGTAGCTTGCCCTTGCCCTTGCCCTTGCCCTTGCCCTGCGCACAGATCCAGGGGGCACATGCTCCCCCATCCTTGCCTTGGAGTGCACACTGCAGCAGGAGCCACACTTCCCCCATCTCTGTGCCCCCCCATACAAGCCACTCATGACTCCATCCCACTCCCTGCCCCAGCTGGGCAGTGCCTGTCAGTGCACCTTTACTTCAGTGCCCAGAGTGGTCTCCCTGCTTGCCCCCTGCTTGCAGCTGGCTCTGACTCAGCCTAATATGCTGCTGACCCAGGCACATGTGAGGATGTGGTGCCCAGGAGCAATAAATTCCAGAACAATAAGCTCTGGAGTTTATTCATGCACATTAACTGTATGTGTAAATGTGCCCCATGTCTGTTAGACCTAAGAGTGTCCACTGGGGACTTGGGTAAGCAGGGAGTGAGCAAGACACACCCAGCCCCATCCTCCATGAGACACACCTGTACGGTTGTATAGACAGGCTTCTAGTGTTCTTCAGAGACTGCTTTAATTAGTTTAAACAAGTATCTGGTGGTTATGTTTGTGAAGAAACTCTTCAAACACCTGAAATCACTATACAAGCATCCTGAAGTAGTAGCACTGACATATGAATTGAATTGATGTGAAGTGAAATATCATTTGTGATATCGTTAAAAGAAATCAGTATTGTTAACTAAATAGAAGAAATATGGTTTTGGGAAGGGATTATCAGTGCTTTGCAAAGTCAACGTAGTTAAGAGGGGGCGGGTCTTAAAGAATTTTTAGTGAATGTAGAAGATATACAAATTCAGGATGGTAGACAACAACAAATGGCCCCATACAGGTCTCTCTTCAATTTCTGAAAGACTCAAACTGCTGTCTTAAATTAGGTGCATGTGGAGGGAGAGAGGGGGAGAACACGATCATGAATCAGATAAAAGTAACAGTTTCTATGTAGACTAGTTTCAGCCATAAGTGCTGGCAAGAATGTTATGCATAATGTAGAAAAACATATCCAGTTAGGGAAGTGCAGTCCACATGTTTTCTTTTTTCTTGTTAGACCAGTACTCTAGGCCAGGATACTGAGTTCCTTAACAGCATAATTAAAATGTCTACAGCTGAGCATTCAATAATAAGCTATGCTGCACCCCATAGTAATAGAAGGACATTCTCCTTACATTTGTACTTTTGTCATTTGGGACCAGGAAATCAAGTATTTCAGCTCAGCAATGAAAGTGGACTGAGATAAGGAATTGCTTCTGAAATGCAGGTAAAAGAAGAAGGAGCTTGTTCTCCCTTTAAAGCACAGCATTCTTTCTCCACTTCAGTCATAGCTATGAATTCATAAAAAACAGAGCTCTTTCTCAGTACTGTGCAATGTCCAATTAATACGAAGGGGCTGTATAATATGCTTTCATCTATTCCACGTGGTATTTTTCTTTGTGCTAATGTCTCTCTCCTACTGCAGTATCTGCATATTCAATTTATAATATTGTTAAGGTACAGAAAGGAAAAATGTATTTGGTGGTCTATAACAAAAACCTAGGTTTCCCCAAAGTCACTTGGTGCCCTCTAGTGGCTTGAATAGGCTGGTTTAACCACCTTAGCCACCTGCTGGTTTCTTCTTTTGCTCTCACCTGTCCCAACTTGGAAGTTTCTAGGGATGTTTGGGACATTGTCTTCTGCTAACTGGGGCATCCTACTCCTCTCTTCCCTGTTCACTGGGATCCCTCTCTCCTCAGCTTAGTCTGCAGCTTGACTCTTTTTTCCCCTCCTAGGATTTTGCACTAGCTCTTGGGGGTCCTACCTGCCATGATGGCTCTCAGGGCTCTAGTAGTTTGGTCACAGTTTGCTGCACCTCTGACAGCCAGCTATTCTTTCCCTGGGCCTCTGTCAGCCCATCAGCTCTGTGTGCTCTAAGCCCTTTTGTGAAACATCTTCTGTGGCCTTGTTTTCTCCCCTTCAGCCGTGCCCATGCCTCATGGTCTTTAAGCCAGTCTGCAATGTAAACCATAATGCGCAGCTTCAGCACTTAGTTTTTAGGAAGTCCCTCACAGTCTCCTTCCAATCAGGGCCTGCGAACTGCCTTGCCTCCCGGGTCCATGAGCTCATGTTCCCCTGTTCCTGCACTGCTCCTGTGCCCCCAGGGCATGCCATACCCTGCTTCTGCCAAGGTGAGACCAAAACTGAGTCTATAATCCCTAGGTTTAGCTGATATGTGTCTCAACTCTTCCTCTTCCTGGACACCTGCCCTGAGGCTGTCTTAACCAATATCAGCAGCTTTCTAATAGTCTAATTAGTAGGGCTGCCTCTGCCTCTGTAGTGAGTGTCTCTCAATCAACTGCTCAGGGTTTGTCTTCTGCAGGTTGCCAATTTCAGCCTTTGGCGACTGCAGCTACCCCAGTTCTGCTGCTCACTCCTGCCTGTGCAGGATTTAGGTAGTGTCTCTCGCTGTATTGTGGTGGCTGACTTCCACTTTTCTTAGAGTACTGGGGGTTAGGGACCCCCCCCCCCCTTAGCTTTGGGGCTTAGGGGCTAAGGGTTCAATGACAATAGGATCAGGCAATTTAAAACTACCTCCTTTGTACTACAATATGTTGCACTAGAACCAGAACTACTGCATGTGACGTGTTCAGTTACAAGTCAGAACACCTTTTTGCTTACTTCTGTTATTTTTTCCCCCTAGGCTCCCAGTTCTTATCCTCTTATCTCCGTAAACATAACAAGCCAAACTTATCATTGGTATAAGTCCACTGAGTCTGATTTTGCGGCTTCTTTCTACTTCTGGAAAAGCGCAAGCAGGGAAAAATTGGCTAGATTGTGCCAGCTGAGAATCTGTCTGGGATGGGTAGGAGGTCCTGTGAAATGCAAATAGATCTCAATAGTGTCCCAATCAGTTTTAACTGTCCCTGTGTGAAGGCACATCTGAATGTTCTGGCACTCATCCATATACCTATGAGTCACTTTATTTTCTTTTTGAATCATGAACTCCATAATACTCTTCCTCTAGCACAACGATCATTGGAGATTTACTCCCTTTATAAAAAATTGTTTAGGTAAAGATAGGGCATAAACAAAGATGCACTTAAAAACAGTCCCACAAAACACTCAAAGAAATAAAGCAATAAAAATAGGAGACAGGAGACTTTAGTGTGGAGATTAAATAGAGAGGAAAATAAAATCTCATTCCAGAGCATAGTTAAGATATGAAAATCCTG
>NW_005842274.1:356332-392677 GCF_000455745.1 Alligator sinensis
CAGAATGAGAAAGAAAGGGAAAAATAATGGAAGGAGAAATCTACAAGAGGAAAAAAAAGATAACAATAGTTAGTTGGAATGAAAGCAATTACAAAATAGAAAGAGCCAAACAAATATAAGGAATAATCTTAGCAAGAAAGCCAGCCTAACTGTCTAGCACAACAGAACAGTATGTCCTTTCCCAAACAACTGATTAAATAATAAAAAAAACAGCAGTGGAAAATAAGAGCAGATGCATAAAAAAATGGCAATGCAAATAACAGACATTGATTGAGTACCACTTCCTTCTATGCATTACAGTAGCTGAATGTCTTCAGCAAGTGATCAGACTGTTTGCATAGGGTGCATCTGGAGCAAACCTGTCCTAGGCTAGGGACAGAAGTTACACATAAACTTCTGTTTATGTGATCAGAAACTGGTTTAAACCTGTAACAGAATAGAAGTTCAGTGAACATAAACCAGCTGAATGGCTGAAACTGGTTTAAGATGAACCTGACTGACTGTAATATCAGACTTAACTGATTTAGGTCAAACTGGTTTATGAAACTTCTGTCCCAGATTCCTTCCTAGTTCAAGTTAAATCAGAACACCCCAGCATCCCAACATTTTGCAGCTGGACTGTCTGCTCCAGAGAGCTGGGATGGCCCCACTGCCTAGCTGGAGCAATGAAGGCTGACTTACTGCCTCCCAGCAAACCCTGCCTGGGGTGTGGGCCCAGGAAGAAGGGTTAAACTTCCCTTCCCCCCAGTACAGAGCTGCCCTGCTAAACTTACTGCTGGCTGCAACTGTAGACTGCAAATCCCAGAGGCACCTGGAAGCAGGAAGAGAACTTTATGAGCAACCCTGTAGAATCCTGCTGCTGTGATTGTGGACTAAAAATCCTAGAGACCTCAGGGGTAGCAGGAAGAGGAAGTGAACACACAGTCTATGCTGGCTATATCCCAGAAAGCCTTGCTCTAGTGCCCGCTGGCTTCTGGCTTGAGCCACTGCAGGCATGTGGCTGCATTTCCTGAATCAAAAGTGAATGTCTGTTCATTTGCTTATTGGTTCAGTCTTTGCAGTTTAGATTAACCTGCAAAGACTGAATCAATTTAGCCTTAGGCTTTTTGACAATCTTTACTTAGTCCTAGGGTTCAAGCTTGTTCAGATATAATATTTTGGCTTAGGCCCTTAGTACCCAGAGAGTTCAGCATCAAGCTTACAATAAAGCAGCAGATCAGTACAGCAAAAGCTCTGTTATCTAGCATCCCCTGAAAATGGGGGATGCCAGTTAATCAAATATGCTGGTTAATCAAATGTGCACCATCTGGTGCACTCCCTGGTGTCAGTGTGCTGGGGAACAGGGACAGGGAGGGGGGCCCCCATGCAGGCTGCTTTGCTCCATGCCATGGGTCCAAGTAGTGAAGGAGAAGAACTTGGCTTGTGGCGGTGAAATCGGAAGTGGGACTTCCAGTTTCACTTTTGCCGTGTCCCTCAGATGCTGGTTAGTGGAGCTTTCTGGTTGATAAAGTGCTGGATAACACAGCTTTTGCTGTACCATCAGCCACAGCATGACATTGGTTGGGATGATCTAGATGGGGAGGGTCCTGCTTTGAGCAGGGAGCTGGACTAGATGACCTCCTGAGGTCCCTTCTAACCCTAATTTTCTATGATTCTATGACACAATGAAATACATTGTATCATTCACTATACAACTCTGCTAGTGCATCATAGTTCTACTCTTCCAGTCCTGAGTTTCTTTTTAGGTGACTGCCTCAATTATGTTGAGATCATCTAATAAAATGAAGATATGTTCTTTGTGAAGTACCATAAGTCAAAGAAACGTATTTCATTTGCAGCAAAGTTGCATTTAAATGTATTCTATGTTTTTGGCTGTGAAGGTAGCAATACTTTGACTCATAGGAGGTGTTGTGAATCTTAGAGTTGGCATGATGTAGTAACAATGATATGGTCACTACACAACATCATTCAATATCAGTCAGGCCATTGTTTTCTTTATTGCAGCGACAAACTCATAGGGTAAGGGCCTAGTGAGGATCTAGGGGGTGCAGCAGTGAGGTTACACCCCCCCCTTTGTCTGGGCTCTGCATACACAATGAGCTCAGAGCTCGCTGCCTGTTCAGCACAGGCTGGAACACTGCATGAGCTCACAGATGAAGGACACAAGCTCTGGCCTCTACCCCTTTACTTTATTCCTTGATCTGCAGGTCAGGTTCAGATATTCTGCATCTGCTATGCACAACACATCCAACTAAAGTTAATCAGAATGTTGGAATGCAGACTTGGGATCTAAATTGGATCCTTATATATAAGGGATCAGGTTATTTCTTCTGAGAACACGCTTGAAATAATTCAGAATTATTTATACTATTAAATCTGATTCACTTCAGGTTTTTTTTTCTTGTAATGCTTGTTTATTTTCAGTGTTTGTTCTAATGAATGAATTTACTGGCAGGGGTGGAAGTTGAAACAGGTTATTTCTAGCATATATTAGAAAATGTTCAGAGAAATCTAATTCTTAATCCACACATTGATTAATTTTTAGATTTATATTCCACCCTGTCCAAAGGACTCAAAGCAGCTTACAGTAACCAAACAACCCACAGGCACAATTCTCCACATAACACCCCGAAACCAAAGGACTCCAACTGCCTCTCTCCCCCAACCATACCTCCCTGGCCAGATCTCCATAAAAGCAAACCCTTCCACAAATCTCAACCATACCTCTCAACAGCCATTTGCATCTAGTTCACATTCAGTTACAATAAAACCTTTTACTCCCGCCCCACAATCCCCACCCACTGATTCCCATTACCCCACCTCAACCCCAGGGAAGATCCCCCTCACTTTTCCCCAAAGTGCCTCCAAGCCTGAACCCAAAGTATTTACCCATAATGCAAGTAATATCCCTGAACACAAACATACTATTCTATCTAGGAATAGTAGAAATACTATACTAGAAATCAACCAAAACTGCTCCAATTCTGAAATGTGATCTCTGAATCCTTGCAAAAAACATTCATGAGAAGTACATAGTCAATTAACTTGTCACTGCTGAAGGATCATAAAGACTTAGAAAAACGTCAAAGGATAAAGAGTAGTCCCTCTCAGTATTCACAATTTAATGGGACTCATGTGTTGAGTCTAAATGTGTTTTTTTTCCTCTCTCTATTTTTATTGTCTAACATTTCTGATTTAATAGCAGAAGTGGATCTGACCAGAACTAGGATCTAGTATGGCTACATACCTCCTCCTGTTCCTCCAAAATTTTGGAACTGCTTGGCTTTGAGCCTTTCTCTCCAGTTAATTTAATTAAAAGTGTGATATGTAGGCTGAGGTGAATATGGAGCTAAAATAAGAAGCAATTAAAAATCTATTGCTCCGCCCTTGGTATCTCTTTTTTTCATTCATTTTACATCCTCTTCTGTGCTCCAGTGGGCTTAATCTTCATGCAACACATACAATGCAAGCAGAAATATTTGAGTGAACGCTTGCCAATGGCTCAGAGCAAGAAAGAAGCATGTTTCAGATTACACTGTATTCTGTTGTTCTGATCTGATCTCCTTTCTAGGAGAGGCTGAGAAAGTCAGCCCCAGGGGATTTAGTGCTAGCAGCAGCAGCACATGATCTATCAATCGCGTGATTCCCACCACTGAGGTCTAATGGGAAGGATTGAGAAAAGGTAAATTTGCCTTACAGTAGCAAGACAGATTTCTTCTGCTTCTGGTCTTCTGTCACCAGCCAGACATTCATGGCTTCTCCTAGGCTAGAAACCTACTGCTGCCCTAACCGGGATGCAGCCACAGAGCTGATTCTGACTTTCCAACCAGGGGTATTCTGTGGTGTTTGCACTGGCAGCGCCTCAGTTAGTCTACTCCTTAGTATCCTGCAGCTCCTCCCCAAACAGGGACAGAGCCCCCGGAAAATGCCCAAAGCTTCCTCTTCCTCTACCATCCTTCTCCTCATCTCTGCTTGTGACATCTTCGGTGGGCTAGGTAAGGACAAGCCTGCTGTCCCTTGACATGGGCTAATCTGGGCTCCCTTCCCTTTGACAAAGTGGGTTCAAAATCAGCCTGTTGTCAGTTTTTGGGTGAAAGTGTGTTATATTTTGTATGATTAAGATTAAAGGGTGAAGGTTTTGGTGAAATTTTGGGTTTAACAGCTTGAGTTTAAAATCAGCTGCGGTTCAAACAATCTATCCTTAAAGCTATCCACACAAGATGCAATAAAAGGTTTTTTTTCAAGGACAGCAGATACTAAATTTAATTGATCTTAAAGTGTAATTTTTAAAAATAATCATCTGACCCTTAATCCTTAGCAACAAAGTTTGTATTATTTTTTAAAATGTCAGTTATGCCTCTGAGCAAACCATACTAGCAGCAAGCCAGAGACTGTGCTATAGACAGGCTTTTAAAATCTATTAGAACTTGGGTCATGAAGGACACTATTCTGCATGCTCACAGGGTGATGGGATGGAAGCATAAGGCAAAATGCATGTATACCTATGAATTAGATCTACAGAAAAATGCCTAATTCTAATCAATCTCCTGCCGAACAAAGCATGTATGACCACTAATTATGATGTGCTCAGAGCAAAACCTCTTCATTCAGGGTTTCCTGCAACAGTTGTTAACCCTCACATCATCATCATCATCATTATTATTATTATTATTAGCTTTTGTGAACAGCCTAGATGCATTATTCTTCCTGCCTTATATATGCTCAGATGATATGGTAAGGCTAAATAAATAAAAAACAGTTTCCAGACCTTCTCTCAACCAATCATTTTTTAAAATTTGATGTCAGCAATTTGTGCAAATAGTTTTCTTTTCATCTCCCTCCTTTTTTACAGAAAAAAAGATCAATACAGTACAGTACAGATCTTCAATGGAAGACCATTTGCCCTGTATCTTCCTTGTCTGAGTCTCATTTTTATCTGTCTTGAGTGCCATTCTTGTGGGCCATGTATGGTGTTATCACATTACAAATAAGTAAAAACATTCACTGATGAAAATGGTATTTTTTAAAGCAGTATTAAGTGGAAAAATATTGACATCTTCCTGTTTTCATTCATTGACAACAAATGAAAGAAAATGCTCTGTAAATGAAAATAGAAGATGTTAAAAGTTAACTAAGCCTTAAGTATATGAGAAATGTTTTTTCATACAATACGCTCGTGTAGGCTGGCAAAGTTGTTACTAAACAGAAGCTTTGTTAATAGAAAAAAATAGTATATCTCAACACTTTTCATATTTAGTTTCAACTTTAACTACAGTCACTAGATTATGTCAAAGCTTAAATAACTAAACTGTTTTCCATTCAACTAATTCATGGTTCTTGTTTCGTTAACACATGAAAAGTAGGTTATAATTTGAGAAATGGGACTGGGAGAAAGCATGTTACTCAAAACATGGAAAAAAAGTCATAGCATTAAGTGTTTTCTTTTCCCCCATTAGGTATTATCTTCAGATCAACAATATGGTTAAGCTTCCCAGACTTCATAGCAAACATCTCTGTGATAAATGGAACTGATGTGTGGCCTACTGCTTTCTGCGTGGGGAGTGCGGTGGGTACAAACAGTTTTTTTCTTTTCTTTTCTGTTTTGCAAATTACATTAATTTGGTGAAGGGAGCTTGAAGGACAAACCACCCTTATTCTGAAGAAAACTGATTTTCCTTTTACATGTATACAAGCACACTGGATTTCTGCCTCTCCCAAAAGCTACAAGTATTATCATGCCTAACTGTGTAGCAAAAACTTGAAGTGGGAGGAGAGCCAGCTGTTTCCTGAAAGGTGAGGACAACATTATCAAACAGGTTGCTTAGTTAGTGGCTAAATCTGTATGCTTTCAGAGGAATCATTTTTATAATTTTAAACTCTATTAACTCTATTAAACTTAGGTGTACAGTATCTGAGTACAGAATGTGGCTCCTGATTTGTCAGGGACTGAGGTAACCATGGATCTAAACTGAGTGATGTATTTTGTAATTAGGTATTGTATGCTAAAAATCCTACTGGAAATCATAGATGAAGCATGTAACCCCTATTCCTAAGCATCCAATATGGTTGACTTGGAAACCCTCCCCCTAAAAACTGAAGCATTCAACACTGTAGGGATTTCAGATCCTTAGGAACTTCAAAGTGTATTCCTACACTGCAGTTAAGGGTGCGACTACAGCTGTTATAGATGTGAGCTAGTTTGAGCCCCTTGGTTCAGGATCCTAGAGCAACATAGCTATCGCAGGAAGGAGTTCAGTACAAGCTAACTTCTGTAGTATTACTGAACTTCTCCGGCAAGGTTTGCAGTCCATACTGAGCTCCATGTTGCATGGTTATACTGTAATCAACACACAAGATGGCTAGGTTAAAGCTATCCTGGGTATGTCAATACATGTTTCAGTCACACATTGACTGATGCACAAGTGACAACCTTGTTTGTAATGGTTTATTAAAGCCATATTCATCCATACTTTATATGAATATGCATACATATAGATATAGGTTTATGTGGAAACTGTGTATAGATGCTGTGTTTAACAAGTATTCATTTAAGTTCACAGCTTCTACAGTAACGTGGAGTCTGACAAATAGGATCAAACAAAGATTTACAAAAGGGCATTAGGCATGTTGGTATTTAAGGAATTCAGGATTGAACAATAGCAGTTTAGAATTACAATCTCATTATTGTTAAAGTATTTTTGCACATATAAGCAAAACTATCATTAGATTTCAAAATGCTCTGCGTGTGTAAGTGTGTGTGTAAAAATGATATAATATTGTGCATAGAGATGCAAGGGACCAATTCCAATTGCTGACAATGTCAGTGTCAAAATATTCCAAAGAGAGAATAATTATCTATACTACTTTTTGTGTATCTCTTCTCTATTTTCTATCATACACTTTAAGCTTTGCATAGTACTAGTGAAAAACAAAAGGAATATTTATTGTTAACTGTTCAGTGGATACAAGCTTGTATCAGAGCCCAAGTTTAATTTTTTTTTTTGATAACCTACCAGGATCAAAATCTTGAACAGTGAGGTGTTATTCTAAGTACCGGTTTCCATTTAATTTCACTTTGGTTATCATTATAAAAAGAACAGCTATTTTTAAATAACTGTTTTTATCATTTATGTAGCCTGTTCACTTTTGGTATTGATCTTGAATGATGAAATGTGCCTCGTGCGTCATAACTGTTACTAGCAAGTTTCATTTTCTGTGTCTTGAGCAATGATGCAGTGTTTGGGTCCACTACAGCGCAAGGAAATATTTCAGTTGAAATAAACAAACAAATAAATAAATAATTCTTCTCTACCATGTTGTCATTCAAATGTAAATGTTAATCCATTTCCTCCCCCCACACCTTTTTTTTTTTAAAGCCAATAGATATTTGGTTTTAACCAAATCAGCTGTCCATCATCCTTCCCCTTTGGCAAATAACTTTCCTACTAGCAGAAGTGGCTCAGGGGATTCCCACTGTAATAGATGCTGTGGTGACAGTTCTACTTCGTATCTTGTGGAGGTTATCCAGGGGATGTGTGGAAAGAACACATTCCTGGCAGGCATCTGCTACCTGATGATTTTTGAGGCCTTGTAGACTCACACCAGTTGGTCAGCTAGAGGTGGAGAAACCAATACCTTTGTTAAACATATCCACAAATTCTTTTTGTTAATATTATTCTTGAAATGTACATTTTAGAATAAAAACAGGGTGTGTCTACACATGCATGTAGGCAGACCTAAATTTAATGCACATCAGTTTAATGTGCATTAAGATGATTTAGGCTCACGTCTACACGTGCACACATTAAAGCACGTTAACGCCATGTGTGCAGACTGATGTGGGACTAAAGTTAGTCCCAAGTCAGTCCATACACAGCATTAATGTGCCTTAACACGTCTACACGTGCATTACTATGCTATAGCTATTTGCGCCTATATTTGATACCTGCTTTTGCCATTTTTAAGGAGCATTAAGGGCACACACATGTAGAAGTGTGCCCTTAACGCACCTTAAATTGAGATAAAGCACCTTAAATCAGTACGTGTAGATGCACCCATGGAGATGTAAAACTAAGCTTAAGTTACCCAGAGAATGTTATGAGTAAGCTGCATTCCAGTGATAAGTGCCTTGAAACCACAGATTCATTCATGGGCCTAAGCTCTACCTCCATGGAAAAAGGCAGCACTTCATAGACTGGTTTATCTTTTGGAGGAGGGAATGTGAAGGCTTTATTCACTGATGTTTGAACCATGTTGACTGCTATATGGTGAAGGAATGCTGCTGTGGACTGATGACAAAGGATATTCAGATGAGAATGGAGCTGACATGAAAGAGAGACTCAAAGGGCTGAGGGGAAAGTTAAACTAAATAGTAAAATTGTTTCAGGCTAATGAAAAAGTATTCTGCGAAAGAACCAGCTCCTGTGGGCAAGAATTTTGGAATTTGTAAACAGAGACAGGAAAGGTCAGTTATCTAATATACACTCATGGGAAAAATGTGAGTTATCAACTGTCAAATGTAGTGGAATTTAACTTGTTTTAAATTTATTCACAACACTTTCTTTTTGGTTTTACTGAAGAAATTCATCAGGAAGTTAAAATGTACACAATTTTCTGTTATCCTGTTTTTTTTTTCTCTTGGGAGCAGTTTCTTGAATATACATAGCAATTTCCTTTTATGGTAAGTCAATCTCCAATATGAAGACATAGTATATCAATAACAATTAAGACACATAACTTATCCTCTCATATCACAAGGACTAAATTGCAAACATTGTGATTTTGAACATTCTCAAGATAAATCTCTATGAATTTGTAGCTAAGTTTTAATTTTGGATACACATGAAAAACTCAGTACGAAGAGTAGGTAGGCTTAATATCTCTTACATGCAGTAGGGCAAACTCAGTCAGTCAGTCCTGAGGTTGCACTGACTTGCTTATCAAAATAAACCTGTTCATTTCAACGGGATTATTCCTGTAATTATGAACAAAATTTGTTGCAATCTCTCCTCTGCGTGACAGACAGACCAGCATGCACGCACACACAGAATCTATCAAATATATTCAAATAACCCGCATCTAAGTTAGAAGTAACTGATGGTTTGAATTTTTTTTCATGATCACCTAGAAGTTTTGTCAGAAGCTGTGACTCCTGGAATACTTTTCTTCTGCAGATGTGGATCCAGCTCTTATACAGTGCTGGCTTCTGGTGGCTGTTTTGCTATGCTGTAGATTCCTATTTGGTGGTTAGAAGATCAGCAGGGCTCAGGTAAATAATTAATAAACTAGGCCTTTATTTCCAGCATTACGTGCACATGCTTGTGTGCACATGTATATGCACATAAATGAAGCATGCACCAGCATCTTTTGTGCACCAGGTAATCAGGTAGTGGTTTGCATGCATGGCATGCTAGAGGCTTAAATGGCCCTAAGTATGCTCAAATATAGCTTTATTTTTGTATACTGGGTTGTGTACATCTGAACTTGGAAAAGCTGGGGGGGAGTTCTGTCTCCAGGAAATCACTGGCAAAATTCCTTTCAATGATTCTGAGCCAGGATTTCTCCTCTGATCCTTAATCTCCAACTTGAACTGAACTTCCTAGCAATAATGGCTTTTTTTCCCTTAAAAAAAGAAAAAAGAAAAGGTGATGACGTGTGCCTGGAATTCTTTCTTGAAGCTGTGTGAGGTTTTTCTATTTTATCTACATTGCAGACAGTTATGAATATCATGCTGATGTCTTAAAAATTAAATCAACTCAAATGAGAAAAAACCCAAACTATATCCATCTGTAGTGCCATTACTGGAATAGTTATGCCCTTTAAAACTAGTCATGCTGTGATGCTACAGACAAAGTATAAAGATTGTCCAAGTTGGCTGCCCCTTTGATGGAGTCAAAGAGCAAAAGACCTTAAATGTTCCTGTTCTAAATGTGATATTATATGATATGATTTATATAATATTATTCATAGACAATACAGGGTGCACAGATATCGGTGTTATGGCTCATTTGGCGGTTCTCCTCCAAAGTAAGGGAAATTCTTATATTTAAAGTACATTTAATCCAGCCTGAACATGACAAACTTGACTTTTACTTGCATATGAAGCTTTGACATTCAGGGATTATAAAACTGCCAAACAGTGACAAGCTATGCTACTCAATTGCTAGTGTATATTATGAAAATTCTTCACATATTTTAACCTAATTATTTCCATCAGAGGCTACTTAAATTCCCAGTGCCTGACAAGGCTATGCTTTGTAATAACATTCACATTATTTACTGTGGGCTGTGATCCAAGTGCTTCATAGATATATATGATACACAGTTCTGGCCTAAGGCACTATGAGCTAAATCTTGCTCCTAGCAAAATCAGTGGAAAAAAAACTCTTAGGACAAGATCACTGAAGTCAATAGAAAGACTCACACTGACTTTAAAAGGGCTTTGGATTGAGCCCTCATTTACTTAGAGGAGATTAGAATCTGATCATAATAGTTAAAATTTATGATTTGTTAACCACAACCAGGCAGAAGTTTACTGATTAAAATGTTTGGGGCTCTTTGCTGCCTTTTCTATGTTGCTTTTCCTGCCTAAAGCTTTTTCTCCCTGGGTGTGTCTACCTGTGCAATTAATGCGACTGAATAAACTCTGTCTCAATTTGAGCTGGAGTAAACTAATCCCAATGTCACCATCTACACATGTGTTTAAGCACAGTAATTTACTGTGCTGCCAGATATCACTTGTATCTGATGGGACTATCTGGCAGTGCAGTAAATTAGCCTACTGCACCCTTATTGTCATGCGTATGTAGATGGTGATGCTTTACTGCACAGCATATTGGTCTGCTGTGCAGTAAAGTGTCTTGTGTAGCTGTGCCCACTGTGTCACAAAAAGGGAGGGACTGAGAGGGTATCTGGAGGGCAGGAGAGAGTTAACATCTATATCAACAGGAAAGGATAGTCCCCCTGTCTAAACCTGAACATAGGTTTTAACATAGCCAAACTCTTATTTTTTCCTTCTTGTTTTTCCTTTCCTTAGTTACTGTATGGCTGGTGTTATATTGCACTATTTTAACTATATAAATATATATATATATATAAAATTCTTTTTTGAGCTTGCCTGTATGAAACTCTAAAGTACTCCAAATGTGTGTGATGCAGTGTCATTAGCAGCTTCTTTCTATTTAATATGCTTCCAGTACAATTGTGTTGTATCACATGATGGCCTGGGGCCTGGCAGTCCTGCTGTGTGTGGAGGGAATTGCAATGCTTTACTATCCTTCAGTTGCTAGGTAAGCAGGATTTTAACATAATCATCTCTGTGATTGCTTGAATGTATCTCTGTCAGCCTTGGCGGTCAGGGGCCAGATTTTGCTCTCGGTTACTGGACTATAAATCCAAAATTACTCAACTGCATTCAGTTTAGTTACTTTGGTTACTAAGAATAGTTACTTTGAAACTGAGAGAAAAATTCAGCCTTGAATAAATAAAAAATGTCACGTCTGTCCATCAACTCCCCTCCACCACCTTCTCTTCCTACTCTTTGCTCTGTTGTCTGGTATCACATTTAAACCCTACACCGCAAACAAGCTATCTCCTTCTTGTGTGACCTCACTATTCTTTAAATTCCTTCTCAAAACTCACTCTCTCACCAGTCACGCATCCTAGTTCAGCCTCCTTTATTCTTACTGTGCACCAAAAGAAACAATTTGGGAATCATAAAGATGCTCTTAACTTGTTGTGCATTGTTTGGTTGACTAATGAATAGCATAACTTTTTTGAACTTTGGTAAATATAAATTAAACAGTTTATTGACATGGCTCATGGTGTCATTATCACTCTACAGATAACTGCCTGAGAGTTTTCTAGGTCTTCAGGAAACAGGCCATGTGAAATAAATGCTTGCTTTTGCTGTAGCACTGTGACATGGCCACGCTGATAAGACTCCCGCAAGGGAGGGATGTGATCATACTGGGAAAGGACTGTTACTCATCTATCATACTTCTCTTCTCCCCCAGCCTTTTTTTCGAATCATTTTTTAATTCCATTCAAGTGACTGAAATGGAATTTCGGATGATAAGGGAGAAATACAAAAAAGCTAGATTTCATTTGAATAATCCATTTTTGTAACTCACTTAAGCTGGGTAGGATTAATGCATCAAACATTTTTGAAGCTCCTTATTTTGTTCCACATTTTTACCTATTAATGAAAGAGGTAGATAGGCCAGACTATAGGATATGAATAAGAATTAAGCTTTTCCTGGTCTCTTCTCAGTTGTGAAAATGGCCTGGAGCATGCGATTCCTCATTATATCACTACCTATGCTCCACTTCTGCTAGTTTTGGTTGCCAATCCAATCCTATTTAGAAGGACAATAACAGCAGGTAAGTTCCTAAATGCCCTCATAAATTAGTGTAAATGATTAATGTATATATATTGGCTGACTCTTGCATTATTTTACACACACACACACACACACACACACACACACACACACTGCTGTAAGTTTTACAGGAGCTACTTATGTAGGGATACAGCTAGTTAGGAGAACGCAATATACAGTATTAGAATTTTTATTAGAATAGATACCAAAAACAAAGCTCTAGCTACAATCAAAATTTGCCCCAGTTACAGGCTGGATCTTGACATAATTGTGCTAGTACAAAATCCTGCTCCTGATAGGCAAAGATACATTATTCCTTGAAGCTGAGGTAAGCTGCACTGGGGTGCATACCATACCTCATAACATTTTTAAATATCTGTACTATGTTGTTTGAACTGGTACAATTCAAGTTGTTCACATACCTATAAACAAGGCCTAAATCTCTGAGATGTGATAATAACATACCAATTCCTTTTCCCTGAAGCCATTTTGTAGATGCCAAATATGATTAATATTTGGTTACTTGTGACTTTTACATTAGGAGCAAAGGACTGAAATTAGGCTTTGACAAAACTTTTTCTGAGGCCTGATGGTCTCACACAACTTATTTTTACAAACACTGCAGAGATAAACCTGAAATCCAAACAATTCCAAACATCATATTACACCTACTGAAATGGTAGGTGGATTATCTAATATAAACCTACAACATTTGTGTTAAAATTTACATACATTAAAATATGTAGCAAACTCCTAAAACACTCAATTTCATTTTGAAAACAACCCTCATCTTATCAGAACCCATATATCCCTCAATTGTCCCCACTTCCAAGGATGAGGTTAGGAAAACAGGTAAGCTGTATTTAATTCTATTGCTATTATTCACATTGTAGTATCCCATGGAGCTCAAATTTTGCCCCACAGGCTAGATTAGTGGTGCCCAGTGCCTCTACAAGTCAAATCTGGTCGGGGAGCCTGATCTAGCTCTTTAGGGGCAAGGGAGCATGGCCAGCCATGGCGGGTGGGAGGGGGGAAGAGGGTGTAGCCTGGCCCCTGTCCAGCCTTGGGGGTGGGAGAGAAGCGGGGCATGGCCCAGTCCCAGTCTAGCTGTATGGGGAAGAGGGTGTGGTCTTCCTCCAATCCAGCCTGGTGGGTGAAGGGGGCATGGCCTGGTCAAGAATCCCTTCCATTAACACAAGGAGAGAGTTGTCAGCAAACACACATTAGAAGATCACAGGGATCCTGTACAAGGAGAAGGGGTGTGGGAAGAGGTGGGTATCAGGAGGCAAGGCAGGGGGTTCTATTGGACACTTAGTACATAAACAATATTGGACTTTATAGGTCAAAACAATTTCTTTAACCTTCAACCATGAGACTGCTGGAAGTCCGCACAGATCACAAATGTAATTCAATGTCTACATGAAACACTACTTCAGGTGTGCCATAAATTAAGCTCCCTATCATAGTTGGATGCCACTCCAGTCCCCTGCCCAATCTGGTGCTCTGCTTTCTGCTTAATCTGCTTTATTGCTCCCCACTTGGCCATGTCCTAAGCATGGAGGTTGTCTGTGCCGGTTGTGGCACACGTTCTGTGGGTTGGCTACTCCTGCGCTACTTGACAGGTTGGTAACTAAGTTCTGCACCAGCTGCTATTCTATTTCTGCATGTTTCAAAGGCATAGCCTTGCCTACAGGACACTGAAATAATCTGCATTAGAGATGGCAACAGGTGTATAGTTAGCAAATAATGATACAGATACAAACTGTGATACAGATGAGAACGTTTGCTACTTGGACAATGCTTCAAGATGATGCAGCACATTATCTATTACTAATAAGGAAGACCACTCTGATGTTGTCTTCATACCTTAGTGCTATAGGTGTATGGTCCCCACATGAGTATCTTTAATAAATGAGGGCTTCTGCAGGCAGCATTTTGGGTCTCCCTGTTCCAAAATGAACAAGTGGTGATTACTAGAACAGCCATATACTTTTATTGAATTTCCTATTTTAGATTACTCAAAAGAAAGAAACAAGAAAGGACAAAATTGAGGTGTCTATGAGAGAACACACAGTGTTTGTGTCCTTATGACAGTCTGTCTCTCATACAACCTAGCTGTCTGTCTTTGCAGGCACCAGAATCCTTAGAGATTTAAAAGTGAAGTACTCAGATATTAAAAAATAACAATTGCATAATGACATACCTGACATAAGCACTAAATCAGGTTTTTAAAAGACTAAAACTGGTATGGTGACTTCAACTTTATTTTTCTATTTTGGGAGGAAGAAGAGGAGAGCCAATGGGAATATCTCATGAGATCACCCACTTTTGCTTGGATGTTGCTGTTTTCTTTAGTAACTAAATAGATGCAGAAGATTATTTCAAGAGGCTTTCTCCATCTTCTTAAATACTCTCATTTTATCAGGAACTAAGTTACAGCCCTTCCCCCTGCTCATCACCAAACACACATATTCTGGATCCTATATCTGTAAACAAAAACCACAGCCATGTATTCACATACATAACTGTATGCTTTCCAGTTGCCTCTTTACTGAAAGGAAGACAAGGAATCTATACAGAAAATGAAAGACGCCTGGGAACGGAGATTCAGATCCGCTTTTTCAAAATTATGCTGGTGTTCGTTATTTGGTAAGAGGCATATTGTTTCAAGCCAAATATCTTCTAAATTCTAAATGATGTAATTTATCCACTGAGGCAGTAAGGTATCTGTCATATTTGTGACAAAAAATATTTACTCTATGTTGGAAAAAAAATTGAGCAACATGGAAATGGTAAATTCACAGAAAAATGATAAAAACATGGGCAAGCACAGGTTATGGATGATGGTTTCTAGGGCAATGGCTAGAAAATACAGGGATTGCAATGGTTAATCTCAATAAGCATAATTTTAATATCTTCTGGCTGTGAGTTTCTAACCACTTTATTTCTTTACAGTGTCATCTGCCCATCAGGCCATGTCTACATAGTAAATTTATCTTTCTTAGCCTTGGTGCTCTATACAGCTGGCCTTATGAATCAGAAGCAGTGTTGCTATAACTGCAAGATGCTTCAAACTGGCTAATTACCACTTCTGAATGAGTGCCAGTTAGTCTATGCCAGGGGTTTTCAACCTTTTTTAACACATGTACCCATTCTGGTGGTGGCAGCCAGGGGAGGGGGAGAGGTTTGCACATGGTGGCCAGTGCCGGTGGCACCACCCACTACTCCGTGGCACTGCCACCTACTACCCCATGCGACCATGCCCTGCTTTCTTGTGGCTGGTTGTACATGCAGCTCCATGGGCTGCTGGTGGGCCTTGTTCCTGGTCAATCTTGCACTGCCCATCAGCAGTCTGAAGAGCTGCATGTGCAACTGGCAACAGGAAAGCAGGGTGCGGTAGCTGCCATGTGCGACATGTGCCCGTCGGGCCGGATGGTGCCTGTGTGGCCTGCAGAGGGGTGCTGCTGCCCCCCTGGCGTGGCTCTGCTCCCTCCTGGGAGCGGCCACAGAAACACACCCCCATCCCCCTCCAGCCATAGAGACGCTCTGCTCTGCTCTGCGTGGCTGCTGCTTGCTTCGAGAGCGGCAATGCTCCTCTCCTTCCCCCTGGTAAGAGGCAAAAAGTGGGAATGCGACAGGAGAGATGCTGCTGCCACACCCTGGGATGCACTCTATCCCCACCTGCCTGCGTGCCCCCTGACCTAAGTATCTCTAGGGGTGCACGTATCCCCAGTTGACAACCCCTGGTCTATGCTAATTTGGTTGTCTACAGTTCTTTACAAACATACTAAACAGGTTAGGAGACATCCCACATGGAGTACTGTAGCAGGCTGGAAGGCACTGCTGCTGGATATATTGTGTTACCTTAATACACATGGTCTTTCTTCCTTGAGTCATAGATTTGACCAGTATCTTTTACCTAATCTTATGTAACATCTTGTATTAAAGCAGTGCCTCATATGGGACAAAACAGTCTATTGAAAACTAAAGGTATGTCTGCACAGCCCAAGGTGAAACTGTATGAACACCTCAACACCTAATTGACAGCATGCTAGTTCCTGACACAGAAGCAGTGTACTCATTCACATCACATGGTATAGCACTGAAGCTGGAAGCCCAGTTACAGTGCTGAATTAACACCACTATATTGCTTCTGGTTTTAAAACTAGCATAGAGGGTATCTCTGCATGATGCCCCTTCCCTGATAAAGACATAGCTTAGAGGTATTGAATACACAGGTAAACTGCTGAACATAAAGAGAACCTCCATGTGGAAGAAGAAATGATTGCTTATTATTTGCATTACATTCATGCCTGGAGATACTGGATAGGACTAGGCCCTGATTGTGCAAGCCACCATACAAATTCCTAGCAAAAGACAGTTTCTGCCCTGAAGAACCTATCTAAACACTACAATAATGGCAGAATATGTTCCATCCTGTTGCTCATGGCTATCCTCTAGCCCCAAACCACCAATAACATCTTAGCCTACCCATAAAAGCTTTGCTGAGCAGCCAGACCAGAGCCTGAGTCTGCTGCTAGCCCACCCCTCCCTACATTGTGTTCAGAACTTCCCCAGAAGCTGTAGGGTTCAAATACAGGAAATTGGCTAGCAACAATCCTGTAAGTCCCTGCTCCTGACTTGCAGCCTTTTGACACCCTTCTTCCTGTCTCTGTTATCTGTAACTAGAGCCAAACACAGGAAAGACAAGCAGTGAGCACACCAATACCTAGAAGGCCTCTGTTTCTTGTTCCCTTTTTTGCACACCAGTAGGAAGGTAACATAGACAGGGAGGGGTAACTCATATGTTTCAAGTTAGTTGAGGGCAACCTTCAAAGCTACCCTTAAATAGTGATGTAGATACATTGACATTGTCACAAAATGAGGAGGTGGGTTGTGTAAGGTCATACATGGGATCATTTTATCAAAGCAGGCAGCTGTGGGGATACTAAAAGAGAGGAAATATACTGGAGGACAGAGAGGAGGATGAAAACATGAGGATTTTTCAGTGGGAAAATTTAATTACAAGAAGAAAATAGCCAATCTGTTCCAAAAAAATATGATACAGAAAGCCAGTTGCATATGAATATACAAGAGAAATGCAAAGAAAATATGAACTAGAAGACAGTTCACTAGGACCAAAATGTGGGCTTTCTGAGCAGCAGCTCTTACCAATGCTGGAGAAGTATTCATTCCTTTACCTTGATGATGCTTGGTTGTGCATCATCCTAATTTACCCAGATATTGCTTTTATTCCTTGTTGGTGCATTCAGGCATTTTCAGTCAGCTGCAATCCTGTTTCAGTGTCACTTTGAAAGTCCATTTTAATATTGCTGCTTTGTTTTTTGGTAGCGGTAGTGGGGTGATGCTCAGCAATGTTATATTCATTTAGTTTCTTTATCTTTGGACACTGCAGCTGTATTTAGGTGATAGGATTTAATTTTCATCACTTAGGTTGGTTCCTTTGACTCAGTGTGGTTTAAAGAATGGTCTTTGTCTTTTAATCATATTCTCTCAGACCTGCTACAAGATTTAGCATTAAAAACCCCAACCTTATCTGTCTCCCTGCCAACTATCACCCCAATTATGCTTTTAAAAAGAAACAATCACGAATTAAAAAAAAAGCCTGTCTTGTCCTGTTTATCCCTGAACAGCTGGTCATCAAATATCATCAATGAGATCCTTTTGTTCTACCTTGAAATGCAGCCAGATATCAATGGAAGCCACTTGAAAAATGTTAGAAATGCTGCACTGATCACATGGATTATAATGGTAGGTCAACTATGATTTATATTAGTTTTTATAGGATAGGAAGGAGCATCAATATAATGTTTTATGGCTTTGGAAATATAATTCTCCCCACCATACAAATGGAGAGAAACAGAGAGCAAGAGAGTACATTTTCAAAATCAGAGGAACTGTTCTTTATATGAAACTTTGTGTACCAAAAAACAATCTCACACTGTGTTTCCCCAGTGAAATCAAGGTGATTCATAGAATTTTATGGCCAGAGCGCACCCTGCTGATTTATAATAATGCAGTCTGACCTCTGTTATAATACAGGCTACAGAGTTTCAACCAGTCACCAATGAGTGCAGTTCAAAAATTTAGATGCTTATCTCTCTCTATATTTATAAGTAAAGTTATACTTTGCTCTGTAAACCTACTTAGACTCTCCACTCTGTAAGTCTACTAAGTAGAAAATAGCTGTTATGCGTATACAGGCAAAAAATACTCAAATGAAAATATATGGTAGTATTGCAGCAATGATCATAAAGATAGCAAGAACAATACTGCTGGGTTTTGCATCATTGTTGTACTATGATTCCTCCTTTCCCCCCTTTGAAGTATAATGTTCTTCAGAAAGGAATTTCCCTGTTATAATGATGCGCATTCCTTTTTCAGGATAGCTTATTTTGGAAGACCTTCAATATTTGCAGAACCTCTCAGGGAAACCTAATTCTTTGTTTTTCTTTTTGAACTAATGAAATAATTTTCATTGGGGGAGGAGGGCTATTTGGGGGAGTGCTTTAATTAAGTAGTATCAGTTATTAGCCTGTGAAAACACTTAAAATCTATTAGTAGCAGTTTTCTCTTAACTCAAGCCATGAATAACTTCTTTGCTTGCCACATGTTCCCAAGCCTGGAAGGCACCAACATTTATTCTGGAGTGTATTACAGGCCATTAAATTTAACCCAGTCACTCCTATGTTGAGCCCAATAAATTTAACTTGACTAAAACATACCTTGTGTTTAGTAAAAATTTACCTTTTGGAAAGGCATCCAGTCTTGACTGAGATATTGAGAGGTGGAGAATTCACCAGTTCCCCTCATAGTCTAACCCAGGGGTCAGCAGCCCATGGGCCAGATCCATCCTTTGGAGCCTTGAACACAGCAATAGCTGTGCCTTTGGTGGTGTTCAGTAGTTAGGAGCTCTCCCTGCAGTGTGCCGCAGTCAGCTGCTGTGGGCTCCAGCAGAGGGGGAGCCCTACACCAGGCAGAGTGACCAGAGCTTCTTCACAAGCACAGCTTCTATGTCTACCAAATGGTGAAGTGTCATTATTAATTGTTTTCATCCCTGTGGCAGACTGAGTAAACTGGCCAGCAGTGTTATGGAGGAATAAACTCATGCTGTGAAGGGTGCCTTCCTTTTCATCCAACAACCAAATCTAATCATATGATAGGACTCTGTTCTCACTGACCTAGCATTAAAGAGGTCAAGTCTAGGAACTGAGCTGTTGGTTGGGTGGCTGTGAGAAAGCAGTTGTTCACTGTGCGAAGAGTGTTCCTTAATGCACACACATTATTTTACTGGACTTAAAATTCCTGTGTCGATATAATCCCCACAGCAATTTTCTTCTTTCCTTCTTCCAGGGGGTACTAAATCCAATGCAAAGCTTTCTCTTCACCTTAGCTTTCTATGGCTGGACTGGATGGAAACTAGACCTGAAGTGGCGGAAAAGAGAAATTCCTTGGGAATCACTGTCCACATCAACTGTTGGTGAAAATGCCTACCCCTCACCTATCGGATCCTCTGTTAATTTTCAAAACAGCCTCCGTGACTCAAAGAAGACAACAATAGCCAGCAGCCATCAGATTGATGAGGCCTTAAGCATGTTGTCTGAAGGTAACCTTAGCAGTGATGACAGGTTAATCAGGAACTCTCCTGTCTACCAAGGCTGGTAGTGCGTGTATACGCAGAATTGAATTTTACCTCCCCCGCTGCCCACATCTTTGATTAATGACTGCACAGAGAATAGCACTGATTGGTCTGGGGCTTGGCCCAGGCCACTTCCTCGACATTTATTTTCTAGAGGTATAAATTACAGTGAATGTTTTTGATCCCTGTGTAGCAGGTCTGAGGGGAGGTGAACTGTTTGATAAATTCCTGATCATTTTCTGATGCTAGCAGGAGTGTTTCTCTGGGGCTCAGTGCTTATTTAGTAACTTCAGTTATTTCTTTTCCTACATTTTGTTTTAACCTCTCTTGTAAACTCTCTATACAGCAGAAGATTCCTTTGTTTAATAAACAGATTGCCGTTTGTGTTGGGTTTTTCTAAATGTGGTCTGTTGCCTGGTTTGCTGAAGAGTACAGCTGTCGACCCAGAATTCTGTCTCTAGCATTTCAGGAACACAAGATTGCATCCTTAAAGCAAATATTGGTGTGACACAAACACAGAATTTCATTGTTTGCATATAGCACCTTACAGGGTCAGTTCCAGAAGGGGTGCAGTGCCATGGCCTCTCTCCTCTTTTTGACCATGCAGCAAAAGTAGCAGCTAGGGACTTTTTTAAGTCCCCAAAAAGGTAAAATTTCCCCTCTTCCTTCCCCTTCATGCTCAGAGGCATGTCCCCTCCTCTCCTCTTCCCATCCCTCCCCTCCCATTTCCTCATCCCCTGCCTGCCACTTCTGCTGTCCCAGGGTCAAGGGAAGCTTCTGGGCTCAGCTTGGGACAGTGGCAGTGGCAGTAGGCAGGTAAATTCCCCCTCCCTGCCAGGTCCTTCTGGATGTTCCCTGCCAGTCTATGGAAAGGCATGGGGAGAGACAACCCATCCACCCACTGCCACTTCCACTTCCACTGTCCTAGGCTGAGTCTGGAGCCCATGCAGCCTAGCTGGAGTAGAACAGGAGTTCCCCTCACCCCTGTGACAATAGGAACAGAGGCAGAGGCATGTGGGGAAGTGAAGGAGAGAAGAGGAGGGATGGGGATGTGTCTCTAATTAGAGAGGGGGAAAAGGAGAGTTCTTAGCTGCTTTGGGCACTTGAAAATGTCCTCAGCTGCTGCTCCTGTGATACGGTCTGTCCACCCCAGTGGTGGGGAGGGAAGGAGGCTAGGAGAAGGGAGTGCAACCAGTCCTTTAGCACTAGTCACTGCTCCTGTACCTCCCTTTGCAAAATGCTGGATCCACTCTTGGAGCCTTACTTACAAACTCTTTGTTTAACCCACCTATTTTAATGTTTTACTTTTTTAATTGAAATGTGGTTGAAATGAACAGGATAGTAGCTTTTCCAGTAAAATAAAGTCTACTATTTAAATCATTAAGGGATACTGGGTCAACATTTCAAAAGCATCTAAATGAATTAGATGTCCATGTCTCATCTAACAGCAATGAAATTAAACCTGCAGTCCTTTCTCTGGGGAGTGCTCTATTTTATATCCTAGATTACTGGCTGTGAGAAACACAGTTACTACAATCTATTTTCCTAATCACTGCTGTCAGCATTGTGGTGCATAAACACCTGTGCTCAAATACTTGTTAAAACAGGTTGAAGATTAATAAGAAATTATGTCCCAGCCCATACCAGGATTTCAACCACATGTAAAAACACTGGTGCTTATTTATGATTTAAACGTCGTTATGGCTCAGCTAGGTCACATTTTGGTTCGACAGGCTGGCATGGACAAGATGAAATGGAATGATCACCATTCTTTTAAAAATATTTAAGTCTAGAGACAAATGGCTGAATCAATGTTTTTAAAACTGTTCAAATACCATTTGGCCAAGTTCCACTGACAGCCCAAATTGTTTTATAGACCAGTTCTCACCCAGCCATGTTTAAACATGAGAAGACTGTTCCATGAGGTTGAAAGCCTGGTGTGCCTAGTAAAGTTTAGAATGCCAGCCTCCCTACTTAAGAACGTTCTAGGAAGGTCAAAGTAGCAGACTCAGCAAGAGCTAAGAAAAATTGGATTTCTTATTTAAAATAAATAAATAGCCTCCTTAGCTGCTCAATAACAGGTGTTAAAAGAAAATGAAATAGTATTGGAGTTGTTGGAACTGATCCTTGAAGAGCTGCTATTGCCTGGTAGGAAACATTTCAAATTATGCTCAGCACGTCTGCATTATTTTTCGTCCTGCTTTTGTTCCTAAGGATTTTTGCACATAGCAAGATCTTTAGTTTGTAGGAATCATTTTTTTTCCACTTCAGAAAAAATCCTAATCTCTTGTTTGCAAAGCTGCAGCTAACTGTGATGCCACAAACTGAGGATAACAGCTTCTAGAACAGTTTACATTCATGCTTACAAAATAAAAAATCTGTTTTTGTTTTGGTATCTATGATAATAAAAAGGACTATTACAGATAGGTAAACTAGCTATTCAGATAACTAGGCTGAGATGCTATGGTGATAGGCAGCGGTACAAAACACTAAAGTAAGATAAACAAACAGATTATACCTTCAAAGGCATAGCCATGTGATACGGATGTGTTTGAAAGGTGACAGACTGTAGCAAGAGGCCGCAGAAGAAGCCTGGCTGAGTAATTCAGTATTCCTTCTGCCATTCCAGGGAATTGCAAGTTGCTGAGCACATATGGAAGGGGGGCTGTGATCACTCAATAGCCTCCTGCCCTCTGCACTCAGCAAGGATTGAGGGAGCATCCCATTTCTGAGGCTAATGCTATGGAAGGCATTGAGCAGAGAGCAATGGTTATCTTCCTGGTTACCCTGTGGAAGGTCACTGCATTTTCTTCATCCATATATACCTGGCTCTAATCTAGCCTGAACTATTTTTCAAAATTGCTCTTGAGAGATGAGCAGTGATTTAACATATTGTTAGTCTGTGGAGCTGTTATCATAAAAGACAAAGGAAAAAAATCCCAAAGCTTTGATGAAAACCTCTTGCTGTTTTGACAACATTTGTTTCTTTGACAAGGCTCATTCTGATGAACTCTCTTAAGAACTTCATCTAGTGCGTGTTGGGACAAAACAACAGTAATTTTTAATCTAAAAGGAAAATAATAAGCATGTGCACGTGTGCATTCACGTGTGCACACACACACATATATGTATTTTTATAAATATAAATAAATGTTTATTATTACAATAATAAACATTCTGGCTCTTTCCAGTTTGTGTGGTTCATGCATCTGAGGCTTGCCTCCATTGCTGAAAATAGGGTTACTGTAGTTTCGGCTTATTTGAAAGCATATCAGCCTTTAATTTTACTGTGGGAAAACCATAACATTTCTTTTCTTTGCTTACCACCAACTGTTCAGTTAATTGCATGTAAAGCATGTATAATTAAGTACAACTTATCATTGGCTTTTGCAGGTGTTTAAAAAAAAAAAAGTACATCTTTAAAGGCCATGCTTGCACTGCAGTTCAAATACATGCCTGTACTAGCTTTAAACTTGTTATTTTCGTACCTAAAAGAATATAACCATGCTATCATGGAGCTCAGCCTGGACTAGGCATTCATGTTATATATATCCCTGGACAGGTCTTTGCAACCATTTGTGGACTTCTTATGCCATGGGCTACTCTACACTGCTACTGGTACCTAAGTATTTTTAACATATCCACATGAGCTGAAATCACATTTTTGGATTGCAGTGTAGACGTAACCTGTGATGGAAATCTTCAGTAAGATAGGGATGTTGTAAGCTATTGAAAAGAATATGTAGTTAAGAAGGAATTAAAAGTTAACCTTTAAAGCATATGTTAGAAAGTTGGGAGGTTAGACTGTGGGACTCATCACAGAACTATGTTAAACTTACCTACATTATAGGAGTTCTGAAAAGACATAATTATTTTTCCATGTATGGACTATATGTGACATTTTGCCTCTAAATTGGGGACAGGCAGCCTAGATTCCAATGAATGGCTATCTCTACAGTTTATGGGCCAGTACACTGAATTTGCTCTAAGGCAGCATGACATTTGTGAGTCATAAGCAAAAATTAAGTGGGAGATAGTGATTAGGAATCTAGCGGGATCTCTACATTCAAACTAATTGTGAAGTTATATTCAACTCAGTTAAGATGTTTAGGAACATGTGCATTATTCATTTTACATGATCATACTTTGGGCACATCAAAACAAAGACCAGTTGAATGAACAGCTGATGAAAGAATAAACATTGTAAAAAATCCTGAACAAAACCAAAAACAAATAGACGAATTTCTTCATTAAAATAAAATAATTGCATTAATGCCATGAATTGTTTACAAAATGGTTATGTGTGCATAGTGGCATGTACATGCTATAGTTCCAAAGTGCATACGATATGTTCCAAAAGTCAGATGACAAGTAGAGATCAAACCATTAAACAGAACATATGCAAACAAGATAACCTTCTTTGTCTTGACCCAACATTTGGCTGTCTCACAACAAAAAATACAAACTGTTTTATCTACATGTGCATATTAATGTGAGACAAACGCTGGTGCTAATCATGCTGGAGTTTATTGCTCCCGGGTGCTATGGGACCACAGCGCGTTGAAGTGGGTCAGAGAAGCCTTGGCTGGCAGGACACCTGGGGCTCAACCTGCCAGCCTGGGTCTGCTCCGACATGGCTCAATGTGCTGTGGAGGGGCTGGCTAGGGCATGAAGGTGCTCCAGTGCAGGGCTAGCTGGGAGGCAGCCCCTGCACTGAAGCACCCTCATGCCCAGCCAGCTGGGTCAGTGTCTACATGTGTGGTGCTGTGGAGTAAAAACTTTGCCACGGGGTAGTACTACCCTGTTGTGGAGTTCATTTGTTTACTCCAGCCTAATAGCCCTGCATGTGTAGATGCTGAGATGTTTACTGTGGAGCTAATTAGTCTACTCCTCAGTAAGCACCTAGTATAGATGCACCCACTGTGAAGAAAACAGTGTCTTCTCAGCACTTGTTACAACGAGATGAGTTCTCATAGACTTGCATGAATGTATCTGTCTTATTCCATTCCTGTAAAGCGGTTATACAGCGAGGCAGGGGACTGGATTTCAACCTGCCAGTCTCAGACATCTAATTAGTATTTTATTTGGCCAGATATTCATGCTAATTGGAGAGATGAAATATGTGCACCAGTAAAATAATAACCTAGTTGAGGAAAGAGACTTTTTGCATACCTAAGTTACATATTTATGAGGTCCCCTTATTAGCCAAAAGCTTAAGGCTCTGTACATCTCTAATTAAGTATTCTTCTGGTCTCCCAAACCATATACACCAGGAGTGAGCAATTATTTTGGGCGGAGGGCCACTTACTGAGTTTTGGCAAGCCATCTAGGGCCACATGACAGGCAGCCAGGGGCAGATAAATATTAATTTTCTTAATTTTTTTAGGGGCCCCGCAGGCCAGATAGAATGGGCTGGTGGGCCGCATCTGGCCCCTGGGCCGCATTTTGCCCACCCCTGATATACACTGAAAAAGAAACATTACTTGGAACCTGAAATCATGATTTTGGTCTATGATGGACTCTTTTTTGCTATGTAACTTATGGTTCTGAAAGTGGAATAAGGCATAAGAAGAAAAGGTAGTTCACTTTCGAAGATTCTGTTGACCTTGGTACATTTGTTGTACATTTATCAAGCTCAAATGTACAACAATAACAGACAGGAATGTGAAGGACACAAGCTAGACAACCCGATTTGGAGAATGGCTAGATTAATTCAGATAGTGATTCAGTCACACATGCTCCTTCACAAGTGTATGTGTGTGTGTTATAGACCAGTCATTCTCAACCCAGGTGCTGTGGCAAGGTGACACAAGGTGATGTACCGTTGAAGGGTGATGCAAGGTGTAAGGAGATAAGTGCAGACTCAGGCTTGTCTCTGCCTAGATGATCCATCATCCCTACTGCTCAGCCCCTCTGCAAGGAGGAAAGCACTATAATATATACATCAGTTTTTTAAATGGGGTGAAACTCGATTCATAGAAGTCAAAACAAGAGTTGCTTTGAGTCCAAAAAGGCTGAGAACCACTGGTATAGATTGATAGGGAAGTACTGACCTTGCTAAAAACAAAATATTGGAATCTGTCAAAGCCATCAATACATATGATTCTCTTTTTGCCTCCTTATTAATGTTCCCACTTCCCCACAACCCAAGAGTGGTGCCCCCTCCTTCCTCACTGGATCATAGAATCACAGAGAATAGGACTGGAAGGGACCTCCTCAGATCATCTAGCCCAATCCCCAGTCTAAGGCAGGATCACCTCTATCCAAATCATGCTACACTAATCCATAATCTAACCTCTTAGTAAAGCTACCATCAACCCTGACACAACACAAGACATAACACCCTAACCTGCCACAGGTTATCTGTCTAAAAGGTTGTCATATATGCTCAGGAGATCCCTGGTAGAGGGCTATGCCCTCCTCCTACAGAGGAAGGCAAAGGCCCCTACAGTCCATATCAACCTGGCCATGTAGTAAAATTCTTTCCTGACCCCAAATATGGGGATTGGCCCAACCCTGATACTGATCCCAAACATTTCTGTGTAAACAACCAGGGAGAGTTGCGTGCATGGGACAGTGTATGGTTTCACATTTTCAAAGACTTCTCCTGAAGAAGCTCTCAGGATTGTGAAAATTCACTGACTGAAACCAAAAACAAACCAAAATATTCTCTGCTGTGAAACTACCTTAAGTTGGTTGTCTCCCTGACCTCCCCCAAATACCTAACATGCTGGCACTGCAGAGGCTGGAAAGACTCCTGGGAAGATCAGAGTCTCCTAACTAGAAAGATAAACACTGTGACAACCTCAAGACCCACAGCAACCCCATGGTTTAGAATGTTTTTCTAACCTAAATCCCGGCCATGCCCCCTGCGTGCTTAGATATGCTATTGTAACGAGATGTTGTTTTATAAGCTGACACAGAAGATCAACTGTAAGAAGGGCACAACAAATGTTAGGGCATTTTTCTTTTGCTGTTCAAACAAAGCCCCTTAGAAGATATTTCACATCTGAGAGCATCATTTGCAGGTTCAAAGGCAGATGGAATGTATGACATCACCAAAACACACTGGGACAGGGCCATGTGAAACTTGGTAGAAAAAAAAAAAAGTAATGGAAACCCAGTAAGAACCAGAAAAGCAAGTTTCCAATTAACATGAAAACATTTATCCCTTAAAGGTAGCAATGGACACAGGCTAAAAAACAAAGATCTAGGTCCTGATTTGAACTTTTTGGAGATATTCAGGTGTGTGTTTTAGGGAGGAAGTTGTTTATTCTGTACTTATCCTTTGGGAGCAGGTCAATAGACAATGAAACAAAACTAATTTGTTGGGTCTTCTTAATTCATGATGTGTCCTGAACTTCATGTGGGCTTATGCAGGGATTAGCAATTTACCGCTGTTCTGCAGGCCAGATCCAGCCTGCAAAATATTTGGATCCAGCCCACAGACCTGAGGCTTCAGCAGTGTTCAGTGGAGAGGGGACTTGGCCATAGGTGATCTCCTTGTGCTGCCACAGAGACAAGTGCAGTGGCAGCAGGAGGCTAATACAAAGAAACAAAGTTATTTAGGCATTAATTAAAGTGATTATGCGATCATAACACTTTCTTGGAGGTATTTTCTTTTTTATGCATGTATAGCCAGCTTGTGATTTGGCTGTTTTAATGTGGCCCTGCCTCCAGCAAGACCAGGTCCAACTGCCATTCTATAGAGATATAAGAAGAATGTAGTTAGAATGAGAGGTGAAGATGCTATATTGAATTCAAGTGCCACTGGATTGATGCCTAATATCCTGCAATGCTGTAGTAGGACATTTTTAGAAGATGTAAAATGGGTAGGCAACCCATGGCATGTTTGCCAGAGTGTGACATGCAAAAGCATTTTGCTTGGCACTCACATTTCAGGCTGGATGATGGGAGAGCCATGAGGGGCCTGATCCTTGTTGTGGCAGTGAAGCCCTGGCTCTTTCCACACTGTCCACCTTGAGGTGTATGTGCACCGTCCACCTGCTGCCAGCAACAAGCCAGGCCAGGGCTCTCCAGACCCTAGCGCAACTGCCTGCAGCAGCCCTGCAACCTGCTGAAAGCTGTCTGGGTTCCATGGCAGGCAGCAGAGGCCTTCCTAGAGCCTGAACTGGGTATGGCAGGCAGCTGGGATGATGCAAGTGGCTGCACCGGTGTCCGCAGAGCTTCACTCTGGCTTGTCACTGATGGCAGGTGCATATGCGCCTCAGGGCAGGCAGTGGGGAAGGGGCGAGGGCTGCATTGCCACAACAAAAATTAGGCCCCTCGTGGCCCCTCTGCCGTCTGTCCCTGGCATGCCAATATCTTACAAGTCAAAGTTGTGGGTGTTTTTGGCATTCTGCCCAAAAACGTTGCCGACCCCTGATGTAAATTATGCTGGAAACAGGAACAACATTTAACTATGGAAAATTAACACCTTTGTAAAGTTCTTTGGATTAAGATGCCAATTCTCAACCTGAGCGCTGTGGCACCCTTGACTGCCATGTGATCTTTTTAGTGGTACTGCATAATATTAGGCACAAGAGCAGCTACACAGGATTCACAAGATAAAATTGGGGATGTCAAAATGAATAAGAATCCACAGTATCAAAAACATTTTAACCTGTTGTCATCCTACTGAGATCTTCACAATATAAGAATTGCTCTATTATTTTTCTGTAGTCAAGAATCAAGTCAAAGATAAGAGATGGAATTTTCCACAGAATACTTTGAGTCTAACAATGTTGAGAACCACTGGATTAATGGAATGGAGTATGAGCTCTAAAGAGGTCTCAGAGCTGCAGGCTGAAGTAAAAATGCCAACCATGAAAAAATATTTAAAGAGGAGAACTTTATTTCTTGGAAAGGAAGTTATTTGTTTAGAGTGAGGAAACAGATTTTTTTAGAATGGGAATAGAAGGGTATGGGTGCTTTGGAAACTGTCCAGTGCCGAGCAACAAAAATGATTAGGGGCCTTGAGGGCAAGACTTATGAGGAAAGACTGAAAGGGTTATTTAGGCTGAAGAAGAGAAGAATGAGGGGAGATTTGATAACAGTCTTCAAATACCTGAAGGTCAGTTACATAGAGGATAGAGATGGGATTTTCTCCATGATGGTATGGGACAGGACTAGGAGCAATGGACTCAAGTTTCAGCAGGGGAAGTTTAGGTTGGAGATTAGAAGGAACTTGCTGATTATGAGAGTGGTGAACATTGGGATGGGCTACTTAGAGAGACTGAGGAATCACCATCCTTGGAAGTTTTCAACAGTAGGTTAAGCATGCTGGTATGGTTTAGTAAGGGACGATCCTGTCTTGATCAGGTGGCTGGACTAGATTACCTCATTAGGTTCCTTCCATCTGTACTTTCCTATGATCCTATGAACTCTGACCCCCTTACTACAAAATAAATAATTTCTGAAACTGTGATTTCCATAAGGGTGAAATTGATACAATGCCTAACTTATAGATGTGTGTGGCAGAGCACAGGTTGTGCCTGCCACTTTAAGGGGTCTGAGCAGGCAGCAAGCAGCCTGAAGGTGGGAGCAGACCCAATCAGGCAGTCACACGGTAGTCAGGAGTCCACTTGATTGGTGGAGAGGCTGGGAGCCTGGGTATAAGGCCAGGCCCCAAGAGCACAGCTGGCAGTTGCTGCAGGGGGATGAAGCAACAACACATTGCTCAGCTGGAGATCCTACCTGGGAGCAACTTAAGTTACATTAAAGGTATGCCAGGTGAGGCAGTCCACCCACCTGCTCCAGACAAATGGGTGGCCAACATTTGGACTGGCCCTGGGATGGCCCACTTGTTACAATGTGGAACACATGTTATGTTTTAGACAACCTCCAGGTGCAGATGACAATAAAGGTATGCAGAAGAATAATTCTAAGCCACAAAAAGACATATTTAAGATTGCTCAGTTGGAATGTTCACTAGATTGTAGTACAACCATGTGATCATCTTGAGCTTTGAAATGCTGTAATGTCCCGTATCTCCGCCCCTCCCACCCCTTTGCAACATGGCCATAATATTTCTGAGAAACTAGGAAAATGTGTACAAGAAACTCCTTCCTCCCCTCCTTTTTTTTTTTTTTTTTAAGATAGCATTTAAGCCTTGACTGGGCAGTTGTTTTGTTTATGAAACATAAGGATTGGATTCTGTAACAGCTTCAGTGGATGTAGTCTTCTTGCCCAGTCATTCTCTCTCACTAAAAGAACTAGATCTAATAACAATACTAAAACTCTGACAGACCCTTACTTTGGCTAGAAGAATGCAACAGCAACCAGCTGCCCTTTGACTTCATCTAGTCCATCTCTAGTGTGAGCTTTCTTTTGCAAAACTTGCTATTCCCCTTCAGGCTACAGTGGTCAATGAAGTTCTACATTTCCTGTGAAAATATCATGGACTCTCCCCACCCCACCTCCCAGTCATGTGCCCACATGTGATAGGACAATCTGCATTCTTCTTCTTTTAACACACAGCCTTGTTCAAGGCACCAGAAATTATTTCCTGAGGCTCCTAAACTACATTAAGTACTTTATATTTAACAACCAAGCTCCCCTACTGCCATCTTGCAATCAGCCATTCACTAGGAATGTAATCAGACTGACGACAACAAGAAGCAGGGTAGCTCTTAACAATTCCTGGTCCCCACACACTCTGAATGCATAAATCTGGCCAAAAAGCTCTAGCTTTTGAAACATTGTGTGCAAGGATTCCTTCCTCATATAGATCTACTGTCTAGTCTGACAAATTATTTAAATGACTGAATCAAAATCAAACAATTTCCATCTACCTATATCTATAAATGTAACAGAGTCCTTTCTCTTTTGTTTGCTAGGTTCTGATGATAGCACAGTTGAAATCCACATCTCAAGTGAGCTACATGACTTAGATGGTAATGATGCTGATGTTGAATAACTGGAAAACTGGGAAAGGTATAAGTTGGTGAGCTGGAGACGTGACAACATTCTCAAGGCTTTGCCCCCTAATTTTCCCTCCTTTATGATGCATGTATCTTCCCACTCTCACATTCAAATCCCAATTTGAATCTATGACTCTATATGTATTTACACAAGATGGAGCAGTTCCAACAGAAGAGAATGCAAGAGCGACATCTCAGAATAGGCAAGTTTAGGCCCCTCTACTAAGAGGTGGGAAAGTGGCAGAGCACGAACTTGAACTTAGGTCTTCTACATGCCATAGGAATACTATCATACCATTGGCTATTCGGGTTGGGCTCTTATCTCTCATTTTTCATGGAAAACTTTGGAAGGTATTGGTTTTATAAATTAGGTATATTTTTACTGGAAGAAACCAAATCTATTTGGATTTGAAAATTGTGCATTACTAGTCAGTGAAAAATACCAGACTTTTATTGGCCTAGCTTTGCTTTATTTCAGTTTGTTAATCTGCCATAGGCTAGACTATCAGTCAGTGGATCTTTAGTCTACAGTAATTGAGGGTCTGGCCTTGTATATTAAGCAGTGGGACTTTCATTCTGTTTAGTGGCTTTAGAGCTGGGGTGTAAAACTCACTGGGCTCCACAGACCAGATCTGTACTGAGGGGCTATCTGCAGGCTGAACAACCTGTGAGCAGTGGTGACAGTATTAATCTCCACAGCTGCCAGAGATACTTTTTCTGCACAGCTCTGGAACCCAGGGAATAAATACTGCTAGTGCTTGTTCCCCCTTATCTCCTGCTACCAACCTTAGTCAGCAGGGGACACTAAAAATCATGGCAGAGCCTCTTTGGTAGCTGGTGAGTGGCTAGGGGAGGTGAGTAATGTTAACACCCTGGGTTTTGGAACTGCACTGAAACAATGGGATTAACATCATTGCTGAAGAGATTCTGGCAGCTGTGACAGTGAACCCCAGGGGCCAAATCCAGCCCATGAAGACTGGTGATTCTTCTTATGAGAAGTCCTACAGGTTAGCTGACCCAGCTACATGGGCCAGATCCAGCCTGTGGGTCATATGTTTAACAGCTTTACTTTAGACTATTATACACAGATGTGCATGTGTGTACACACACACACTTTTCCTTTAATGTCCACTCTAGGCTTGTACTTCATAAAGATAAATGAACTGTAGGCTAATGTGTTTTGGTTTTATACTTCAATTGTGATTGTCCTCCCAGATTTAAATGTTTTTTAATAAAAAAATCATTATTCAAATGAATTTTTTCTTGGTTTGTAAAAGATTTTCATAACCATTTTATTCTTTTAGATGTTTCAATCAAAGTTTTGCTAACAAACTAATGAGAGACAGAGAGAATACTTTTCATGAAGCTTTCAGGCTATTTTTTTCTGCTTTAAATTATTTTCAGGCATAGACATTTTCTCAACCAAACCCCTCGCTCTTTTCAGAACCATCTAACCAACACTAGTGTTATTCTTATACAAGGCCTGTGAACAGGCCATTTGCAAGACTACACCAAAAACTTCTCTCAGAAGGGGTAAACTAGGGGAAAGGAAAGTCCCTGAAAATAAATCGAGTAAGCTGTTCATTCTGGGTCACAGCCCAAGACATACTACCAAGAAAGAGGTAGAAAGAAGGAGAAAGAAGACTGGTGGATTAGGTGAGATAAGACAGAAGACCATATGTTTCTTCATTCCTAAAATCAGTAATTATTTATTTTATGGTCAGTGCTTGGATTGCCTTCCTACCAAAGGTCATGTATGTGATAGAATGGATGTCAAGACTTATGGTTTGGAAAGGTACATTTTGTGCCGATAGTGGTGATTTACACTGATGAACTAAAGACGCTGGGGGCAATAGGGGTTGCATGCACTGTGCAAATAATCGTTAGTCAGCTCTACCAATGTTAGTAGGTTGACTAGAGAACCTGCACTATCCAAAGCAGTGTTCTGAGGTCTGAGATGGGCTAGACTTTCTCATAATCTTTTTTCTAGCTTGGAAGATGGAGAAGAAAGGCCTAAACATCTTTTGTTTGGAGAGGCAACTTCTGTTTCCCCTGTCATTTTCTTTAGGATAGTTTGACACTTGTCTGAGAAGCAGGTTACCTTGCCTTCTGATAGATTTTACAGGACTCCCTGATGGAGCAAAGTTTGTTTTTTTTCCAGGCAGACAGAACCAACCCCTAAACTCTCTGGAATTAGCCTGCTTCCATCTCATATTGCAGATTCAAGACATAGCTGTGGGCTAAAAAGTAGGACTGTGTGAAGCTTCGGTTGCTGACTTGATTCGGCAGCCAAATCTCCAAATCTGAATCAAATCAGAAGACCTATTCATCTCTCCAAATTGAATTGGAAGCTTCCGATTTGATTCAGAGAGATTCGATGCTTCGGACATAGGCACAGCTTTATATGTTTTTTCTACATACCTAAAGGTACCAGGTAGCTCATGAACGCTGAGATGGTGGGGCAGATGGACTATCTCATGGAAGCACTTCCAGTCTATTTCTGGGTCTTCCGCAGAGCATGCAGGGGACCCCCCCACACCCTGTGGCTTGGCAACTGGTGTCTCCTGGGTCTGGGGGAGCACCCAGGGTCCCCCTGTGGCTGATCACCAAACCGGGGGGGCGCAGGAGGGGGGCCTGTGTACTCGGCATTGGACCCAGAGGTGGACCAGAAGTACTTCTGGTCCACTTCCTGTTCTGTTGCCGAGCACACGGGGAGCCCCGCTACGCTCCTGTGGGACGCTCCATCTGCCCCACTGTCGCAGTGTTCATGAGCCACGCCTGGTACCTCAAGGTATGTAGAAAAAACATATAAACCTGTATCTATGGCCGAATCGCTGATTCTCCAAATCAGAATCGAATCTTCAGCTTTGGATTTGCCCAAATCGAATTGGGACAATGATCCAAATCAACAAATTAAATCTCTGTCCCCCAAATCAGGCTGAATCTGAATCTGAATCAAATACAGCCTGCTTCACATGCCCCTACTAAAAAGAGATGTTTCTGTGTGATCTTTGTATTAGCTAGGAGTAAAAGAAGCTTCCATCTGTGCCTGTAGTTCTTGGATTTGCTGGAATGGGGATGTGTTAGGATCTGGGCTGATTGGACAATATCTTAAGTTTCTTTCTTCTGAAACAAGATTCCATTTAGAAACTGAGGCTTGGTGAAATAATCAATTGTCCAAGGCTTGAAACAGGACTGACACCATTGCATTGAATTTTCCACTTTCACTACCAACTTCATAGAGTCCAGGAATCCATCCACAACAAATGGATAGTGGCTTTTTTTTTTTAGTAAAAATGTGAAGCTCTTTTGATTATTTAACCAAGTGGTTATTATTGTAGGGGTCACTGCTGAAGAGCTATTTTTATCTAGCTCTGTCTATGCAGTCTTTGAAAATCTCCCTAGAGATTTCCCAACCATGCTGTTTTCTCAAATTGCTGTTTACTAGGGAGCCATTCTGCATGACTTTTAGGAGGATGAAAAGAATCTTTGAGACTCCATAGTTTAAGACTTGTCAAATAAATCTACACCTCTGTATCCCACAATACTCTTCTTTATGATTTCTGTGAAGGAGTGATGCTGGCAGATAGCAAATTCTGCCTCACTTTTGAGGAAAAACATTTGTCTTCGGTTTTAGTAAGTTCAATCTTCAAAGCTAATTATTTCAGTAGTGCCACCAGTTTCTTCTTACTCATTTCTGGAAGTGGGTGAGTAGAAACTCTTCCTGTTCTTCTATCTAATCCTTTCATGGTCTGAAATGGAGAATTCTTATCTTTGGGGAAGTCTGTAGGTCTGGCAGCCGGAAATGAGGATCTAGCAAGATTTTGAGCTGTTTTTCTGCGATGTTTTTTCTCTCTTTTGCCTTTCTTGAGCATGTTGAAGAAGTGCGGAGAAATATCTTGACGAGAGTGAAGATCTTCCTGTTGGGAAGAGAGTCAGCAAGGATGACACTCCTTGCCAAAGGACTCATTTCCTCACTTATGAATCTTATAGGACTTCACAGATTTTAGAAGTGCTTCTAGAAGCTTGGGATTTAGCCACAGATTTGGGTTAAAGTGGCCTTGTCCTTTCCTTGGCTGGATGATGAAAAGTGGGTAGGTAAACACACACTGGTAGGAAAAAAATAGAGGCAATTTTGGAAAGACTGGTGCACTGAGATGGACTGCATCTTTGTACCAGATATAGAAAAATTAATCATCTATTCTGTTGCTTTATATGAGCACTACATAGAGTACTTGATTTCATGACTGCTTGATGTTTGCATGTGATACATATGGAACGGCATAAATTAATTACATATTTAGGTTAACTGTAATAAAATTTCTGGAACGTCATCTGAAAATGGTTGTCACAAAAAGAGTAAGATCATATAGTATATGCCATTAAACCAAGTATAGTGCAAACTCTCCCATGCATCTATAGATTCAGAACAAAGCTTACCTCTCCATGATCTCTCCATATGTTGCATTCCTGGTTCTCTCTTGAATTGAGAATGGCAGCTATTCCTAATTGTTGGAGGAGTATTTGTTATGTAGATGACTGAAAGTTGATGGGACTTGTGTGATACCATTCAAGCTCATTAGCAGTCTAATAATTTCATTTTCATTAGCAGTCTAATAATTTCCAGGAGATTAAGGAGCAGGATCCTAAATCCTCAAATATGCCTTCACTTATGTATCACAATATTTAAAATTTAGGAACATTGTCTGTGGTTTGGAATGGAGCAGTGGAAATCCTAATCCATGGACTTCTTCTCATTGAATGGGAGACTTAAGCACCTCTCAAGAGTGATCCATATCACTTAGTCACTCAACAGGAAAATACCTACAGCTAGCCAGGAGGAAATATCAGAACTGTTGCTCTTTCTTCTGACCTGGGATTACAAGAAAGGTACTTCCATTATGCTGGGATCCATGTCATTCACACTGGAACCCCTATTGAACCACAACTTCTAACTGACAGTAGCAATGATTTCAGTATAAAGCACAACAACCCTGTAGTCACTCTTGAACATGGCAAAGCTTGTGCCCATCTTCTCGACCTAATAATCTAGTGTTAAAAGTATTTGTCCATTAGGGATTTCAAACCCATGTACTCCACTTTCTAAGAGTGTCCTAAACACTAGGAGATGGATAGGCTGGGCAGGGAGCTCCTGTGTCCTTCTGTTGAAGTGAAGAGGGCATTCTTCTGGGAGAAGGGAAACCTGGGTTCCAGTACCCAGTGCCAGGACTATTAATGTCTTTTAGAAGACAGTCATTTTGCTAGAAACTAGAAGTAACTCTGACAGCAGGGGCCGGAAGCCAGGACTTTGCCCTCCCAGCCAGATGCTTTAGCTGTTAGGTTAGGGTCAGCTTCCCTCTTGTTTTCTTTCTGGCCCCATCAA
>NW_005842274.1:392687-408289 GCF_000455745.1 Alligator sinensis
AAGGAAGGCTGGAGAGCTCCCTCCCTCCATTCCAGTCTTGCCTTCAAGCCTTGTAGTTACAGCACTTGCTTGTCAGGAGGAAACGCTGAGTTTAAACCTCTTCAGGCTGAGAAGGGCACTTGAACTAGTTCACTCACTACCTTGGCAAAATCACCAATCACTATTATGCTATTATACAGGAAGTTTGGCACAGGCAAAAACAAAGTCAAATAAGTGCCTAAGTAACTTTGCTCACAACACAACAGGCACCAACGGACTTCTCAGTTACCTACATGGATCAAATTACTTAGATTCAGAAGCTTAAATTCCAGGTAGGTTGCACTTAGACACCTGGGTGTGTTTTATGAATTTGGTCTCTGACACCCTGACATTAAAGTTCTCCATGCTCTTAAAAAGTTCTGTCTCTGGGCATGCCCGATGTGCCTCAGGTCTTTATAGGGCTGAGTATCTTACCCTCAGCTTAAGCTTAAGCCCTGTTAGGACCTAAATACTAGGTTTTCTTTTCCAATTTTCCCCAAAAGCTCAATGTGGTAAACGTTCCCAGAACATGCTAGATTTCATAGATTTCATAGACATTAGGGGCTGGAAGGGATCTCTCAAAATCCTCGAGTCCAGCCATAGGCAGGAAGTCTGCTGGGCTCAAATGATCCCAGCAAGATAAACAGCCTTTTGAATGAGTCCAGAGTAGGTGCTTGCATCACCTCTAGGGGGAGTCTGTTCCAGACCCTGGACACTTGGACTGTAAAGAAATTTTTTCTTATGTTCAGTCTAAATCGGCCTTCCAGGAGTTTGTGGCTGTTATACCTTGTTATTCCTAGGGGAAACAACTGTTCTCCCAGGTCCTGATGCATCCCGCTTATATACTTGTAGGCTGCCACCAAGTCCCCCCCTGAGCCTTCTCTTCTCCAGGCTGAAGAGTTCCAAGTCCCTCAGCCTCTCCTTGTAAGGCTTGCTCTCTTGGCCTTTGATCATGTGAGTGGCTCTCCTCTGGACTCTCTCAAGCTTATCCATGTCCATCCTGAAGTGGGGGGCCCAGAACTGGATGAAGTACTCCAGCTGCGGCCTCACTAAGGCTGAGTAAAGTGGGAGGATGATGTCCCTAGTTTTGCTTGAGATGCATTGGTGGATGCATGCCAGAGTTTGGTTTGCTCTGCCAGCCACATCATTGCATTCATGGCTCATGTTCATCTTGTGGTCAATCAAGACTCCCAAGTCCCTTTTGGTCATGGTGCTAATGAGAGTAACGCCGCTGAGCCCATATGTATGCTGCTGGTTCTTCCTCCCAGAATGAGCTCTGCAAAACTCAATCTGTCTTTTGCTGATTGAGCTCTGCACAGAGACTGCAGAGGCCATCAACATTTTCTTTCAAAGCAGAGGAACACTCAAATGGGAGAAGTGGCAAGAGTTCCAGTCCCTGTTCCAATAACTTCTATGCAGTTTATCTGTTTACTGTTAATGTAAAATGCAGAAACTGTCCTTGCCTTAGCTACTTGGGTAGCAAATCATTCCCCAGCTACTCTCTTTCATTGGCCCAAAGAATGTCAAAGTATTTCATACAAACAGGAAGGTAAGTGTGCCCCATCCTGGAATAGCCCATAGCTTTCTGCATATGGGAGTCTCAGGAGATGGGAGTTTGAATCTCTATAGGCAGAAGGTGAAACTGAGACCAGGCAACCCACATCCTGGTTAAACACTGTAACCAGGGAGATGCTGAATTAAGGGGAAAGGGAGATGGCACCACCTCCTCCTTCAGTTGTGTTTTGAAACATGTTTTCTTTCAAATGCAGTGTTTAAGAAAAAAAGGTGTAGGTTCCTACCATGAAGGGGAGGGTGCCAGCATCTGAGTCCCAAATGGAGAAAGGCTCCTCCTCAGACACCCTTAAATGACAGATTTAAAACACATGCATCTCCCCAACATTTTCTGTTGGCTAATTTAGGTAACTCAACTTTGGAAGAGTCTCAGAATGGGATACACATCTCCCTGTGTTTTATACTGGGCATAAGTGCTCAAGCCAGGGTGCTAGATCCTCTTAATGGAATAAAAAATTGGTGCTGTGATGCTGAGCCTGTTTGCACCTAAAACACTGTATAGGACTGAGTCCTTTTTCTTTTGGCAGGCAACTCACTGAAAATCTTTTAAACTTTGACTGGTGAAAAGATAATGCAGTGAGACTGTCAAATATTCTCACATGTGTCATCCAGGGCAGCTTATATACTCCCCAAATGCCACCTTGTTGGATAACCAAAAAGATACTATATTTACTTGAATCCAAGATGATATTTTTTCCTTCCAATCAGCACAGGGAAAAAAAAAAACAGCCTCATCTTGGATTCACGTACCCCAGGGCTGGCAATGGCTCATCTCTGGCTTTGGCCCCCCATCCGTCCCAGGCCAGAATGGCTTGTTTGGTGTGGGAGGGGACCAAACATGTGGCCAGGAGAGCATGGGGGAGACTTGAGGTGTGCAGAGGAACCTGCAGCCTGTCCCCCAAACCCCTGACTCCCAAGCTTTTGCTTGCCCTCCACCCCTTGTCGTCCCCCCCCGTTACCGTTCCCCCAGATACCCACTTTCCCCTACCATAACCACTGCTCTGGCTCTGATCTCTCCAGCACTGACCCAGCTAAGCAGTGAGTGGCCGCTGCTTCTTCCTGGCCTTGCTGTACTGGGCCTGAGCTGGGGCCACTGCTGCTGTTGACTGCCCCAGAGAAGCAGAGTTGAAGAAGAAGGCAGGGAAAGGAATTACACCCCTATAGCATGAACTGAAGTTGTATGGTTAAAATTGGTAATGGAGGAATGAAGTCCAGAAGAGTTGTACACATCCACATCATTCATTAAAATGTAAAATGTGCATCTAAATCCTCTAAAGCAGTGGGAGCCAATTGGCAGCCATGAGCTCTGCAACATCTCCAAGTGCTACTCTGATCCCCTACCCATGCCTGATCTGCTGCTCTTTCTCCTTCCTGCCCTATCTGCTGCTGCTGCGCTGTCTGTTCCTTCTTAGATCTGCCACATGCCACACACAGAGGCTTCCCATGCCCCTTGTGTCACACACTGCTGTAGAGTGCTTTAAAAATTTGGACTGGTATTTGTAGGCAAGGATATGCTGCTATTTACATAATAGCATCTATGCTGGTGTTGATTCCACACATCATGCACTTGCATTAATTTTAAATCCATGTCTGTGAGAAACTTGCAAAATTTAACTCAAAACTGTACAATCTAGGTAAGTAAATAAATCAGTAAGTGGTTAAATAGATAAAAAATAAGCAAATCACCACCAAATGTGGAGCTGTGTTTTGGTTTTAAAGTGTTTTGGACCAATTTGCTAACGCTGAATCATTACCCTCTGCTGCCATGCAAATGAAGGGTGTTTTTCAACAGAGATGGTCTTTTGGAAAACAAAGTGATACAATAAACATCATAGAATTGAATACACTCCTCCAACCTTTGAATGAAAGCAATAACAATTAATAACCAGGAAAGAATAAGGAACAACACGCAGAGTTCTCTAATATCAAAATATAGCAATTTATTCAAGACACTGAATATGATCTGTTGATTCTCTCCTTAAAACAAATGAGCTACAATACACAAGGTGAATCTTGAGAGTGTGTGGGTAGGGAGAAAACAAAATAAGGGTTGACGTTGTTTCAACAGAATCTGGAAAATGCTTAAAAGAGAACCAAGTCTGGCTGCAAGTCTGACACAGACAATAAAAACTGCAGAAGCCAGAATTCAGAATTTCAGTGAGTGGCTGAAAGAGCATTTCTGCAATTGACAAAGAAACACAATTTAAAAAAAAAGGCAAAAGAGGAACAGAGGAGCAAAAAAGAAGGGAAAAAGAACAAAAAAGGAAGAAAAAAAAAAAAGAAACCCCAAAAAAACAAAGCAGACCCTTACATTTGACAAAGTGCACTTCACTTGGCTCTAAAATTAGCTAGTTTTTATCTTTTTTAAAAAAAAACAAGTCAAAAGGAAATTTCTAAGACGTAGCATGGGATTAGTGCGTGTTTAACCCTGTAAGTCAGGCCTTTTAATGCCCCATAAGGGACCCAGTGTTTTCTACTTTGAAGATGCAGTATCCTCTTACCATATGGAACTTGGGTATGTATTCAAAGACTGAAGCTTCACCTCAAACACAGTTCCAAAGCAGCCAGTAAAAGTATCATGCTAGTAACATTTACTGGTTTAGTTTGGGTGTCGGCAACCTTTTACTGCTACAGGATGAAGCTTGTGACCCAGCCCCCTGTTGCAGGCCACAAATCTCTGCCTCTGACAGCACCCAAGCTGCCAGCACTTACCCTTGTTGCTGATCCCCGGCCCCTCTGCACTGAGGGTAAGCTCAGGCACGAGAGATCAGCAGGGAGGGAAATGCTGCAGAAGGGATGGGTGGCACAACACAGCTCCGTGCCATCTAACCTTTGGGCTACCCTGGGCCAGATCAGACCTATAAGGGCAGGCTTCAGCCTGTGCCTTAGGTTGCAGACCCCTGATTAAGTTGGTCACTTGGCCATTTCCCTTTTGGTTTTTTTTCCTTCTAAGCATTATAAACAAAAACGTTATATAAAACAACCCTGTACAAACCATAATTATATTCTTTCATTGTTTTTTCATGCTGCTGTATCTCGTACGTCCTGCTTACACTTATATGAAGTGTAAGCTTATATGAAGATTATCCACTAACTACCATTGAAGGTTTTCTCATTCTTTTAGCATTTGTCTTTTTCCAGCTTTCAGTGCACCATTTGCAAAAGACCAGAGAACATACACAGAATTCTTTGGGATGACAGCACCTTTCGCTTACAGGCTTGGATCCTGATGAATTCGAAACTCGTGTTTTATCTCCTTACCTCCCTCTGTATGCAGCAGATAACTTCAGAAAAGAAACCCCCTGCTTTGACACCTTTGCAGTGTCTGTAGTTAATATTCCTGGAATTGTATCCATCAGCTATAAAACACAGGCACCGTCTGTGTCTCCAGAAAGTTGTGCAGCAAAAGTAATTGAACTCAAATCACTCATTCTCATCTCTCCACATCTTCAAATTTGGCCTGTTCAAGAGTCACACAAAGTGCAGACTTAAAAGAAAGGGACTTGTCAATGCCTTGTGCACCTTCAAAACTAGGTATTATTTGCCCATGAGCCCCACAGATATAGCCTCAGACTTGCACACAACACAGGGAAAAGCTTAAGATGCCAACCACACACATATACACACTCACACAATTGCTCTATTGAGTAATCAATCCAACGTTCTTTATAAAACCTTATTGAAACTGTAATAAAGGTCAGTTTCCCCTTTGAGCACATACTGTTTTTTTTCTTATTGTGAGTTTAAAGCGGTCGGGTAAGTGGCTATTATAAAACAGTTAAAAATGTCATGTGATCAACTAAAGGCATGCTCTCTATGGAAAAAGAAACTAATATGAGTACATTAAAACAAGTACAATGACTCTTGCCACATCCAACCTTTCATTCTTTGGTGTAAATAGCAATAGTAATTAAGAAACCAAATCTCAAATAAATGTTTCCACATCAGGACTAAATAATCCTCCTGGTAGTTCACTTGTCTTAATTAGCTACCCTCCAGTTTCATATCTTTTATATATAGTCCTGGAGTCACTGATGTTTTATTGCAGTGAAAAGGCTGAGATACTTTACATATATAATTTGGAAGAGAGAGAATATCAGAGGAAACAAAATGCTAATTCCATACACTAAGAAACTTTTCCATACACTAAGCAATTTTCACTTCAGCATTTCACTGTTATGGACCTGGCTTGAAGGCACCTTTGCAACCTCCCAGTCCTGGGCTGGTTTAGGGCCTGGTGAAGCTCCTGGCCTGATCCAGGTGGATCTGAGGTACAGTCTTTGTCAATGGTTTTCAACCTGTGGTCCACAGGCCCCTAAGGATCTGTAGACTATGTCTAAGGAGTCCATGAAAGATGACTATGATCAATCAAAGTATGTGAATACCCCCACTTACAATTCAAAGGGGTCTGTACCTCCATTTGACATTTAGGGGTCTACAAATGAAAAAAGGGTTGAAAACCACTGGTCTACATTACGGCAACATACTGGGGCTGCCAGGAATCTCTCCATGTGGCCCTTCCCATAACATGCCTCTTCTGCCTCCAGCATGTACCCCCACCACATCTTACAAGGGGATCTTTAGTAAGCAGGCTTTTAACTTTCTTCTGGCATGCCTGTGCTGGAGTATCTACCCCTGGGTGGATAGCTGGCATTTAGAAACCTTCTTCTCTGCTTGGAGCCTTTCACTTGTTAAGTGGATAATGTTAGGATGTCACCTAAGATGTCCAGTCTTATTGGTCCTATTAAGTCAGTGGTACAAGTCCCATTGACTTAATGAGAGGAGGATCAGCCCAAAAAGATGACAAGTAAAATAAGGGACGGAAGGAAGCAGAATTCAAGCCTTATAGGAATGTAGGACCATTCATATAGGAATAAAAACACACTATTCTTTTAGTTATTACCATGAGTATTTGTATATATGGACCCACAGAAATGAATACTGTATTATAACCTCAAACTTCTAAGTTCATTTAATAAATTTAAATCAGCATCAACACAGAGCCACAAAAATGAAATTAAACTATTGAAACTTCTGGCTGCAGGAAAATATTTCTTTAAAAAAATGACTGATCTGTTATATTGAATGAAAATTTTCTTACAGTGGTTATTCAGCTGGGGGAGAGGAGTAAAGGATACTGCATCTTTCATGTATCTTGGATTCCATTTGCATCATTCTTTTCTAGGAATTACACAACCAGTTTATCTTCAGTGGCCATTTTAGGCTTTTAAAATTGTGTTTAACATAAAAAATATTTTTTTCCAAAAATACACTGGGTTCTCTCTCTTAAAAGTCATCTTTCTCCTGTAAAAAGCTTCCCCGGCACTGCATTCTTATATAAAGCACTTATTACACAATTTGCTGAAAGTGCCCTTGAGACGCTAAGATCTGAAGCATGGAGGATTTTTTTTTAAATAAGCGGGGGTGAGGGGAAGAGAAAGAGAGAGGGAGAGAAAAGAAAGGAGAAGCAGTCTGTCAGAAGTTTTCACTGTCATGTCCACCTGGCTGCATCTACTATGGGCATATAGGAAAAAAAGGGGGAAAAAAGAAGAGAAAAGAAAGAAAAGAAAGGAAGGAAGAAGAAAAAGTGGCAGGGAAAATAAAAGGAAAAAAAATCAGTTCCAACCTAAGCCTGGGATCTTCCAGACTATAATATTCCAGCTGATAGAAAAACCACTGAACAAAAAAGTAGTCTAGAAAATAGAAAGTGTTGTGATTACAAAGTTGCGCATTTCATCAGTACAAACTGGTCTTTGAACGTCCTTTGGGAGAGCAACTGTAGTGTCCAAATTGGAAGGAAAAAAAATACAACACCACATGGAGGAGGATTTTTTTTTCCCTTTTGGTTTATCACAGCATTTTGCTTTTTTTGTTTGTATTTTTTTTTTTGGCACAGCTTTTTTTCTCAGCCATCAGAGCAAGTTCTCAGATGCAAACAAAACAGTGCAATGTCTAGCTGGTGGCTTCATGCTTCCAAGGCTGAATGTTTCAGGTGGAAACCATCCCCTCCCCCTCTGAAGTGACTGTGTTTTTACTCCTTGATGAAGGTTACGGACAAAATACTAGACATCTGTGGCCAGGGAGAGTTGTTTCATTGTACACTCTAACTTTTTTCAAGTTCATACAGTTCTGGAGCTGTTAAGAATAGTTTTGAAGAGTGCTTCTCCCCACACATTCACTGCTGGTCCATTTGAAATTTCTTCTAAAACACTTCATTTTTACTTCCGCAGATCTAGAACGCAAACCTAGAAAGATAGAGAGAAAAGGCTCAAGATTAAAAAAAAATTTCTTGAATGCTTTTTCTGGGTTCTTCATTTGCGTGTGTGTGTGTGTGTGTGTGTGTGTGTGTGTGTATTCATATTGCATTATAGATATATATGTATGCATATGTTTATTATACACACACATATACTGTATATTCTATACAAGCTTATCTTGTCATAAGGCAATTTAGTAATAACTGAGATAATGCATCCCAGGATATCAGTGACTGGGGAAATATTCTGCCTCTACCAGGTTGTGAATTAAAAGATGAAGCAGGACCTTTCCTTTCTACTTGTTTATCTTCTCTATGATAATCTCCAGGATTTGTACATTAAGGATCATGGAGAAAGAAAAAGTAATAATTGTTACTGACTTCTGAGCAAAGACTAGTATGGAAAAACCTACTGAAGGACTTGATCCAAAGCCCTATCAGTTGATAGAAAACTCCATTGACTTCAGACAACGCTGACCAAGGACCAACCAAGGCAATAGTAATTAATAGAACAAAAATTACTATTGTATTTTCCCCCCTTAAACAGGATTCCTGTGACTATAAACAAAAACAAAACTGAAAATGCATGACTATTCAAAGAAGGAAAAAGTGGGAATCTGGCTGTGTGATCACAGCATTTTCTTATGCTTATGGGAAAGCATAGGTTTGCCCTGCCACTGAAAAGTATACTATATTCTGTAGGCCAGTAAGATAATTTAATAATGGTTTTGTGACACAACCTAAATGTACTCCTGAGAATAACTAAGCATAGTACTACGTTAGCAATTTGCAATAGATTTGAAAAACCAACTGGAATCAAAGAAATCCAGGGTTGCCTGTCTTCTGAAAGACTGATTGTGCCAGAAGTCAAGATAACCGCCAGTGCTTGTGTCATGTGAGTATATAAAGTCATAGCTTGCCCCACCCCTGGAATAGTCTGTACTTTTGGTTCTGCGTTCGTCTGGCACAGCAAACATGGTGATCACTCAGTCAACTGCTGAGAAAAGTGCATATTGGCTTCTCAAGCTGCTGAGTATACTAAAGGCAGTGACAGTCAGCTGTCAGTTACAGTACAACCTCGTTATAATAAATCCACTTGGAAACAGGAGAAAAGTTTAAGGGCCCTGGCAGACATTACATCTATGGTGTGATTTTGTTAATCATGCTATGAATTTTAACATGTTACATGCTCAATGTTCAAATTATGCCATAATACAATGGCAAACCAGGCGCACAGATATTTTTCTTTTACTTTTACATACTTTTACCAGGCCCACAGATAGTTTACTTTTAATGTGGACATCTTTGTAACTGGTTTGTATCATTTGCGTTGTGCCTTAAATTGAACATATGGCACATGTGCCAGACGTGGGGCTGCCCTGTGCCCTACCCCAGTGGTCACCTGAGTATTGGAATGGTGCATGGGGCAGCCCCAGGGGCCAGGATACAACCCCACCTGCCTGATCCAGTTAAGGATCATGCTCAGCTGAATTTGGGTTTGGGCAAGAGACAGTTCCAGGTCACGGTTTAGCCTCAGTTATCACAAGATCAGGATCTTAGAAATTTTATGCTCTATTCCAAACACTGCACATCCTGCCATGGACTTCTGGCATGGCAGGTCATGTGATGTTTGGGACAGCACATAAAATGCTGAAGATCCCAACTGCAACATTTTTTTAACATTTGCCAGGGCCTTTAAAGAAGGTGTTTGCTATAAAATGGTTAGTTAACTGGCTGCACCATAATAATTAAAAAAATGGTTCCTGCTCTTCTTGTCAAAAGTGGGAAGTCACTATAAACAGTGTTGTTATAATGATATTGTACATATTGTACTATATTTACAGTATTGTACAGTATCGTATTTCAGTGGCAATCATGATTAATTGGTATTTTAGTATAATGATCAGCACCACCACCAACACCAAGGTAAAACCTCTTCTTTACTCATGACTAAAGCTCTGGGTATCACATAGAAAAATTCCTTCTTTAGGTTCTATCCTAGGGTATATTTCTGCTGTAACAAGGAACTTAAGGAATGAAAACAATGAAAAGAGAAAGTCTTAAGACAGCAAAGACTTTAAAATTTCTGCAACCTCCACAGCATGTTGCTGCATAAGGTTGATAATGGATGCGATAAAGATATCTTTTAAAATATTTTTATGTAAGTGTTTTTTTTTCCTCAGAGATACTACCAATTCCAGTGGAATTCCTCATTTTAAATATAGGGAACACCCCTTAAACATATAAGGATTTTCAGAACAGAAAAAGTTTATATTATCTATGGATATATTTGTTTACATTTATTTAAAAAAATTCCATATCTCTGATCTTTGTGCACAGATAGCAATAGTGCATGAACTTATTGCTGACACACTTCACAGGGCATATTTCCTCCAAAATATTTACAATAAATGATTCAAAATGTTTACCGATCCGTCTGATGCACTTGCTCCCACTTTATCTCCTCTAGCATTCCAACAGACTTCAAAGATGCCTCCAGTGCCTCTGTAGCTATGTACTAGAGTTCCACTCTGGAAAGCAAACAATTGATAAATATTTGATACTTAATTTCTTTTTTTTTTTCATTTTAAGATAGGCAACACTTGCAGTGCACACTTGACATTGTTCGTCTGCTATTAAGTATATGGGTAAGTCTGCAGTGAGGCATCAAGACCAAGGATGAAATCCTGGAACTATTCAAATCAATGAAGTTTTTGCCATTGATTTCAGTGGGCCCAGCATTTCATTCAGTTCTTCTCTGTGGGGCTGGACTTCACACTTATACCCTTCTCAATAGCCCTCTTTCAAATCTGACACCTGCACTGCATGATTGAGCCATATCAGTTCCACAGCTGGGAGGATCTCTGAGGTTTACACTGTAGAAAGAAATAGGTGATTCACATACAGAACATTTTTTTTTATTCACTAGGGGACAGATAGCTCTATACAAAGGGTAACCATATTCTTTTTAAGGATATCTGGGACACTAACCTCCCCACCCTGCTCTGGCATACCATGCCACTTCGCCACTCCGCTAGACTGTGCCCCACACCTGTGCAATTCTGGGAGCAAGATCCCACAGCTGGGAGCCTCCGCAGCTGAGGGGTGCCCAGCCAAATGAGTACACCATGCATTGCCACAGCTGGGAGACTGCTGCAATCTTCCAGCCTGGGGGGGTGCATGAAACCCTGGGGCTGGGACATCGCATCTACATGATCCCTCAGACTCAGGGGCTTCGGGCACCCCTGAGGCTGGGAGACCATACCAGCTGCAAACTCGTAGCTCCAGGGGTTTCATGCACCCCTAGGGCCAGGAGGTCACAGCTTGGGGCTGCTGGAACCCAGCTGGGTCCCAGCACCAGAAGGCACGGTGCCGGGATCTAGAGTCCACAGCTGCTGGGGCTGACAGTCCCCTCAGTTGCAGGACTCCCAGCCCTGGCTGGGCAGGGCACACCTCTATGGCTGGGAGCCCTGTCAGCTGACAGAGCTCCCAGCCACAGGGAAGACCCTGCAGCATGCATGCAAATTAAAGCTTGATAGTAACCAGCTATAAAGTTAGTATGCATTTTTGAGGTCTAACTTTACAGCTGCTTGGAGCTTTTTATGGTGTGATAGCTACTTTCAATGTGTAGCTAATCTCAGGTAATTGCACAATTAACCAGTTAATTTTTAACCAATAATAATTATAACCAGTTAATTGCACAATAGCTATAACATGTAGAGGAGGCCTCAGATTCACCTTGCCTAACACATTCAGTACATACAGGTATATACACTTTCCAGTTATGATTTTAGCCATTAATATTGCATTTATAACATTATTCTATTCTGCATATAAACCAGATACCTGTGTATTCCATATATGGACACATTTGTCAAAGGATCCACTGGCCAGGTATTTTCCATCAGGACTAAAAGCTACACTGTAGACAGGTTCTTGATGTTTGGTTAATGTATGAATGCAGACTCCTCGTTCAACATCCCACAGCCGAACAGTAGAATCAAATGAAGCACTACAGGAACATTCAAATTAATCAGCAACTAATCAATAAATGATATTGGAAATATTTAAAGAGAACATTTCCCATTTAAATAAACATTTTAAACAGGAAAAGGATAGAATGGCTGATTATCCATCAATGTCTGGACCTCCTCATTGTAAGAAATTTGTTGTGGTAGACGTGTGCTAGATCTCTAAACATTAATAGAGGTTTACTGAACAAACGTAAAAGAAATGAACTCTAATACTATCTCTGTCCATAATGACTAGCTCACCACTCTGTAATACAGAGTATTAGTAACTGTAAACTAGGATAACCTGCCTCCAGAGAATTTCACTTCCTGGTCCTCACTTAATAATCAAACCTTGTTTCAGATTCCCTAATGCAGTGGTTCTTCTCATCCTTTTTTACACCCACTACCTATGAGCTACTCAGTTTTTTGCAAAGATCCTCCTAAATACAACATTATGGACTAGAGAGCAGGAAGAGAAATCCTTCATATTCTATAAAAAACAAATCAAGAACAACAAAGGCACAAATCCCACAAAAACTAACTGATGAACAAAATCAATAAGGCAATTCCCCTATAATGCCATAAAGCAGAGGAAGTCATACTGTGCTGAAGACTAACCCAGTAGTACAGCTATCAACTGTAATTACTAAAACACATTTCTAAAACTTGAAGGACATTGTATCTTGAATGAATGGCAGGTGAAAGTTTAACAACTACCCAAGCTATTCTGCATCAATTGATCAAACTATAAAAATATTAATATTAATATCCATGTCATTTTGCTTGTCCATGTCTCTCATTAGAGCACATCCAATTGACTACTGTACTATCAGATCCATAGATTTTACAGTAGGGCCGCAATTAAACAAATCCATTCATATCACTTAATTTTCCTTTTCTCGCTACTCATTTCCTTAGGATTTATAGATGATTTTCAGTTTTATTTACAGATATTGTAGGAAAACTGGATGTAGGACTAAAGGCAGCTGGGTAACTCTAGAGAATCCCTTGCCAACACAACTCATTTACCTTTATAAGTACTAGGGATAGACAGAGGAGCAGGTTACCTTGCTAACATGATGTTGGAGTTTGGGTTGCAGGTGCCTGGCCCTGTAGGACTCCATTTAATAGTATAAATCTCTTTGCTGTGGGCCTGAAGGTCATGTACACATGTATCTTGCTTCATACTCCAAATCTGTGCCAGGAAAATGAGGGAAAATCAGCGAGGTAGCTAAACTTCATCATCTTTTCCCAGGTAGGCAGTTTCAACCCTTTTCTATGTGCATGTTATTTATCACAGTTATATATCTGACATGTAGATAAGAGACCTCAGCTTAATTTATTGACCTAGCAATTTGGCAAATGCAATATACACAGCTATATAATTTAGAATAATGTTTATGAAAGTAACATTTATTCACTAGATCAATAAAAGCTGACAAGAGTTACCTTGACCATGGACCCTGGATTGAATTAACTTAATTCTGACTTTCATAGGTAGTGCATCTTAGCTGGGTATTTATTTAGAGGTTAATATTAGCAATTTAAAAAATAGGACTAGAATACTTAAAACAGATTAGAGTTCACTAACTGTCCTATAAACCCCCAATGAAGGAAGGAGACCAGTGGTTCTCAACTGGGTTGCCAAAGCACTGCAGGGTGATGCAAGACCCTTTTAGCTTTTTGCTGCCACTGCAGCTATAATCAGGTGGAACTACAACATGCACTTCCTGCACAGCCAGATCAGGAAGTGGTTAGGGCAGGAGCATCTCCTCTCATTGTAGCCCTTCCCAGGTCAACCCTAGTTAAGAGTCTCCTGGAAAGAGGAGTGAGGGGCAGGTGGAACTGGAAGCATGCAAGAGGTGTGCCGTGTACTTCTGCTTGGCTGTGGCAGTGCTGGTAGTGCACCCCTTGATCTGCCCTCTCCTTCCTCCTGGGCCATGTGCATCATTTTATCCATCTCCTGTCCCTCCTGTTCCTTCAGTGCTGCACATTCAGACTGGCACCTCATCCCTGCTGGCTGGACATTTCCAGACTCTGTCCATTATGGCCCCAGGACTGGAGTTCAGGAGCGATCACACTGGAATAGCTAAGGGCACAGTTTGGCCCAGCAGTCCCCAGTCTCCACCAGTGACCTGGGGTCATGTGTGGGGAGTCCATATGTTGCACAGGCAGAGCCAGGAGAGCACTCCCTTCCAGTGGCCAGATGTGAGTATAACAGAATTATAATAGGGCTGTCAATTAATCACTATTAACAGGCCCAATTAACACTGATGCCAGGCCATGCATGGCGGGGGGCCCTTCCCCACTCACTGCTGCTGGGCTGCACACACACACGTGGCCAGCAAGCAGCCAGGCAGGGTCCTGGGAGCAGACTCGGCAGCTGGATGCAGGTAAGTGTAGGTGGGGAGTAGGAGTTGGACAGCCAGGTCTTAGGGACTGTTTAGGGTGTGTGTACCTGTGTGAGGGGGGATGAGTGCCTGTTGGTGCTGGGGAAAGCTATCTGGGCATTGGGGCTGCGACAGGGTGAGGCACCTGCCCCTCTAGCAGGGGAATGGGGTGGGGAGACTCTCTGAGGGCGGCGGGGAGCTCTGTGGCCAGGTGGATGGCACAGGGGATGGTGACTGTGCTTTCAGAGGCCGGGCAGCCCCAGAAGAAGCTGCTGGGGAGAACTGTGGGGGAGCAGGGGTTGCAGGTCAGGAGTGCGGGGCACCAGCAGTGCCAGGGGGCTGTGGGTTGGGAGTGAGCTTTGCCCTCTACAGGTGTCTTCTTTTTTGGAATTGGAAATATACTTACCCTAGTTTGACCCTTTTCACTTACTGTACTTAATCACTATGCAGAAATTAGCACAGTCTTACTGTGTTTTTATGGTAGTGAGTTGTAACTGAAATCATTATATTTGCAAATATAGAAGAAACATCCAAAATATTTATAATAAATTGGGATTCTATTATTGTTTAACTGAATGATTAAAATTGTGATTAATAACAACTATTTTTTAAATCTCACAATTAATTGCAATTAATTTTTAATAGTTTGACAGCCCTAAATTATAATGATAGACTGCCATATTAATCAATACTAGAGTTATAATGTGCGTATGTTATAATATTCATAATAATTTATATTAGGTTTTTAAAATGGGATACCATTAAGTTCTGAAAAGTTTTGGAAGGGTGACTTGAGTCTAAAAAGTTTGAAAACCACTGAAATAGAGGGTGACACCATGGTACCAATTTATCAAATCACTTCACAGATTAATCTTCATTTCCACTTCCATCCCTACTCTGTTGATGTAATGGTTGGTTTTATTGATGCCTTTAATAACATGTATGATAGGAAAATATTTATGCAGCATTTTTAAGTCCAATACTTCAGTATTGGCAAAAGAATAAGTTGTATGGATACGAGAAATTTTATAGTTCAGCTACCTGACAAATGAAAAAAATCAAGCAAATTGATATGGTAAAAAATGATTCAAAATTACAGATATTCAGTGGCAAAGAGATACCAGAAAAAGCAATAGTGCTCCAACTCACAGGATGTAAATTAGAAGCACGTGAAAAAGCCAATGTGTTTTTAAGCTGCGCAAACAGCAGCTTCCTATTGTTAACTAGGAACATAAAACTACACCTGGAAATGCCACACCTAGATTCATAGATGTTAGATGTTAGGGTTGGAAGGGACCTCAATAGATCATCGAGTCCGACCCCCTGCATAAGCAGGAAAGACTGCTGGGTCTA
>NW_005842274.1:408445-415016 GCF_000455745.1 Alligator sinensis
TAAATACTCCCCAATTCCCTTCTGTGCCCCTGTGATGAACTTATAGGCAGCCACAAGGTCGCCTCTCAACCTTCTCTTGCGGAGGCTGAATAGATCCAGTTTCTCTAGTCTCTCCTCGTAGGGCTTGGTCTGTAGGCCCTTAACCATACGAGCGGCCCTTCTCTGGACCCTCTCCAGGTTATCCACATCCCTCTTGAAGTGTGGCCCCCAAAACTGCACGCAGTATTCCAACTGCGGTCTGACCAGCGCCCGATAGAGGGGAAGTATCACCTCCTTGGACCTATTCGTCATACATCTGCTGATACACGATAAAGTGCCATTGGCTTTTTTGATGGCTTCGTCACACTGCCGACTCATGTTCATCTTGGAGTCCACTAGGACTCCAAGATCCCTTTCCACTTCCGTGCCCCCCAGCAGGTCATTCCCTAGGCTGTAGGTGTGCTGGACATTTTTCCTCCCTAGGTGCAGCACTTTGCATTTCTCCTTGTTGAACTGCATTCTGTTGTTTTCTGCCCACTTGTCCAACCTGTCCAGGTCTGCTTGCAGCTGTTCCCTGCCCTCCAGCGTGTCCACATCTCCCCATAGCTTTGTGTCATCTGCAAACTTGGACAGAGTACATTTCACTCTCTCGTCCAAGTCTCTGATGAAGACATTAAAGAGTATCGGTCCAAGGACCGAACCCTGTGGGACCCCACTTCCCACACCCTTCCAGGTCGAAACCGACCCATCCACCACGACTCTCTGGGTACGACCCTCCAGCCAATTCGCCACCCACCGGACTCTGTAGTCATCCAAGTCACAGCCTCTTAACTTGTTCACCAGTATGGGGTGGGATACCGTATCGAAGGCCTTCCTGAAGTCTAAGTATACGACATCCACCCCTCCTCCTGTGTCCAGGCGTTTCGTAACCTGGTCATAAAAAGAAACTAGATTGGTCAGGCACGATCTGCCTGCCACGAACCCGTGCTGGTTTCCCCTCAGCATAATTTGTCCTGCCGGGCTCTCACAAATGTGAGCCTTGATAATTTTTTCAAAGACTTTGCCAAGGATGGAGGTGAGACTGGCTGGCCTATAGTTGCCCTGGCAAATTCTATTTTACTTTACATACCCAAATGGTGATTACCTAGCTATATAACTGCCATTTTTTGGCATTCATGAGCAGTTTGTGATCTGACTCCCTATGCAGCATTTACAGTGGGCTGTACTTTTGCTGGACAGGCACGTGGCTCCGTATGTGTGAGTTAAGTCATGAGATTCTACCTAGAAGAAACTCGTAACAGAGGAGAGGCCTCCCATGTTTTAGCCCAAAAGCCTAGTGGTTAGGAAATAGTCTAGTGTTCGCTCAGGAAGTAGAAGACTGAGGCTCTACAACCCTTTCCAAAACCTACATTTCACTTCCCAGCATGGGGCTCTAACCACCAGAACACAAGTTAGATATCTCCAGCTCTCTTCTTGAAGTTGGCTTCTTGGGCAGCCAAGAGAGGGAGATATATGGGGTCCAGAGAAAGAGAGCAACTTAGAAGGCTTGGGGTTTGGTGAGACAGAAGTTGCTCAGGCACAGCACAAGCACTGTAGCAGAAAACTCCCCGCTGCTTTCCATCCCTGTTATCAACTAAATGCAAGATGCAATTAATGGCTCAGCTTCAAGAGGAGGCTTAAATAGGTGACAAGGCAATGCCTAACCTGTGGCCTGATGGTTAGAGCATTGTACTGCTAAAAGATGCCACTTCAGTTGTAACAGTGCTTAGACTGCTAATAACTGAGGCAATCTCTGTGTTACAAAATTCTGCTGGTCTAACTATTAGGGCTGTGCAAAGCTTCGGGTGCTGATTCAATTCGGAGGAGATTTGGCCCGATATGGTGGCCGAATCTCTGAATCCAAATCAAATTGGGAGACCAATAAAAAGGTCTGAATCTATTTGAAGCTCTCTGAATCAATTTGGAACAGATTCGGAGAGCTTCGGAGATTTGGGCAGTCCTTGCTCAATGCTGCAGGGAACTGGACCCAGACTCTGTCCTGTTAAGTAGGGGGTGAGGGGTGAGGGCTGGAGGAGTGGGGAGGGGATCATGGGGGGACCCCTGTGAGGCCCCATCCCCTGCCTGCTCCTTCAGCCCCCCTGAGTGCCCCTTGACCCCTGCCTGCTCTCCCAGCCTCCCCCCCCACCATGGGTACCCCGCCTAGCCCCAGCTCCTGGTTCTTTAAAAAAAAATCCCCACACTCACTGGCTGCTGCAGCAGGCATTGGGGCTTCTGGGGGCTCATGGCAGAGCCCCCCACGCAGCCCAGGGCAGTGGGGGGCAGCAGTGATAGCCCTCCATGCCTGGCAGGAGCCAGTGAGTGCAGGGCTTTAAAAACATTTTTTTTTTAAAAAGAGATGGGAGTTGGGGCTGGGTGGGGCAGCCATTGATGGGGCTGGGAAAGTTGGTGGAGGATAGGGGCTCATGGCACAGTTCTCCACACAGCATGGGGCGGTGGAGGGCAGTGGGGATCGCCCCCCCTGCCTGGCAGTAGCCAGCAGAGGCGACCTGAACAGGGTGTGGGGACCGGGGCAAATCAGGCTCTGTGGGGCTCCACCCGCAGACATGAGGAAGCCAGTGGCAGATTTGGTGGTGGTAGGGTGGGTGCTGAGCAACTGGAGGTGCTGGATTTGGTCGGGGTGGGGGCGGGGGTGTGCTAAGCAGTTGGACGTGAAGTAGGCAGCAGCGTGGAATCACTGTAGCTGCTCCACCCGGCTCTGCAGGGCCCCCCAAAGTGCGGGGACTGGGGTCATTGTCCCAATTTGCCACCCCCTGGGGATGGCCCTGGCAGCTGGTGAGTGGGGGCTGTTTTGTTGTTGTTTTTTTGTTTTTTTAAAGAGCTGAGAGAGCAGGTAGGGGATGGGGATTCATAACAGATCCCCCCAAACAGCGCGGGGCAGTAGGGGGCAGTGGGGATCACCCCATCCCGCCTGGCAGTAGCTGGTGAGTGCTGGGCTTCTTTTCTTAAGAGCCAAGAGGCTAGGACCAGGTGGTGCAGCCATTGATGGGGCTGAGAGAGTGGGTGGGGGAGGCCTGTTTGATCTGGAGATTTGGTTGATTTGGCCACAGCTGAATCTCTGAATCAAATTCTGCTGAATCGATTCACAACAGTGGTTCGAATCATGGAATTGAATCACTCCCCCTAATCGACCGAATCCGAAGTGAATACTAGCTGCTTCACACAGGCCTAATAACTATATGAAACAGGGCTGTGAAGAAACGTGAGCCCTGCCTGATAGAGATGTGTTGGCAGAAACCCTAGTGTAGATACCCCTATACTAGCAAAACTGCAACAGTATAGCTTGTTTCACTTGTTAGAGTAGATACATTACACTCCCTGGTTGGTGACATAGCTAAATCCCCACTAGGCGTGCTTTGCTGGCATGGAGCGATTAATGTATTTATCATGCTATAAATTTTAACATTGAATCAGTGAATTTATGGCATGATAAAATGACAAACAAGCCACAAGGACATTCTACGTTTAATGTATAATATTTCTGTGGCCTATTTGTTTCATGTCCTAATTTGAATGAATGAATTTATAGCATGTAGCATTGGGCTATCTGGTATAGTTTTATATGACCCTGCACAGAGAACTTATTGGCTCCCCTGGTGTGCAAATATTTAAACCTATTCTATGCAGCTTGATATTGGGTGGGGATGACCCTGCTTTGAGCAGGGGGTAGGACTAGATGATCTCCTGCGGTCCCTTCCAGTCCTAATTTTCTGTGATTCTATGGGTCCATATAACAAGGACAGCTGAGGACCTGGACTTCCCAGTGCTCAGCTGGATGCACCCCAGAATGGGCTGGGGTGCATGTTCATGGCTATTAGGGAGCTCCTCAGTTGCCAGTCCACACTGGGGTGCATGCAGGTGGGGATCAAGGGGCTCCCTAGTCCCAACTGCACATTTCCACTGGGACCACCTAATCCCTGGAGGTAGCACTGAATCCTGAGTCTGAGACCTGGTGCTGATCACCACAAGGTCCCAGATCTCCTGAGGCGGCCCCCAGTCCTGGTTCCAGAACCTGAACCTTTTAAGTGCCTATGAAGGAGTGCCAATGCAGCCCAGCATGGGTGACCCATTCCCCATGCAGAGCTTTCTTCTCCACAGTTGGGTGATTGGGATCTGAAAAGTTTTATCACCAATTCCAATCACATGCATCCTGCTACATACATCTGGCATGGCAGAACATGCAATTCTGGGGATAAGGCATAAAATTCCTCACATTCCAACTGTGTGATACTTTTAATGTCTTCCAGGATCCTAAGATGAAGATACCATTCACACACAGTGGGCATGTCTACACATGATGCTTCATTGTCGTAGCAATGCAGTGGCCATGGGGAAAAACTGTGATACTGCTGCTATGTCGCTGTAGCAGTGCGCTCCCTCAGTACAGCATGTTGCTATGGGGATGTAGTGGCTAAAAATAACCATGTGCCATTGGCACAGTAGAGGCTGTTACAGCAGTACGGGCCTTTTCAAAGTACTAAATGACAGCACAGTAACAACGGTGCTGTAGGGGCACATGTAGACGTGCCCAGTATTTAGTAGTATGACAGAATCATTCTAGAAAGAAAATTATGCAAACAGAGACAAGATGTTTTTTAAACACCATGAATGGAAAATTACCTTTAATGTCATGTCATCAGAGCAGGATGCTAGCAGCATACCAGAAGGGTCCCATTTAATTGCATTGACTTCATTCTGAAATAAAATTTGATTTTGTAAGTGAATGCTCCAAGTAGCCTGCATTGTACCTGGCACCCAGCAGAGGGCTCTCACGCATTATCACTACAACGTGAAAACACTGCAAATGCTTATCTTATGCTTTCATTAGCTTATACATGAATGAAAACAGAACTTTTCTTCCACATCTCAATACCTAAATACAGCTTAGGAATGGAAACTATGCATGTGTGCATGCATTACTGAATGTTACACACAATTAGCTATCAAATTTCTGACTTGATCTGTGGCTCGTACAAGTTTGGGATACTCCTCCCGCATATGACAGATTTAAACCAACTCTAGACCTAGATTTTTTAATGCTGTTGCAATCAACTAATTTAAAACAATTATATTATGTTGACCAGAAAAGAAAGACCAAGGAAGCTACGGGCCCGCTGTTAAATAACCAGGAGGAAAACTTAACAGAAGATGCAAAGAGGGCAGAGTTCCTCAATAGGTACTTTGCCCCAGTCTTCACACAGTCAAAAAAGTGTTTTTATTGAGATACCTAATAATGATCTTTTGGGTAAAGAAGGGGCAAGCTGAGGGATGAGATAACAAAAGTGACCAACAGCTTTTGATGAATATAAACAAATTGAAGTCAGCAAGGCCTAATGAACTTCATACCCAAGGTACTGAAGGAACTGGCTGAGATCTCAGAGCCCTTGGCAATAATATTCACTAAGCTATGGGAGACAGGCAAGGTACCCAAGTACCGGAAAAGGGCTAATGTAGTGTCCTTCTTTGAAAAAGGGAAAAAAGGAGAACCTAGGGAACTACAGACTGGTTAGCTTCACTTTAATACATGGGAAGTTAATGGAGCATATCCTAAGGAAATCCATTTGGAAAAGGAAAGGCTGATCACAAGCAGCCAGCATGGACTTACTAAGGACAAATCATATCAAACAAACTTGATCTTCAACAAAGTGACTACTTGGGTGGATGAAAGGAATCCTATGGATATAGCGTATCTGGACTTTAGCAAGGCTTTTGACAAGATCTCACATGGCCTTCTCATAAACAAATTGGAGAAATGTAGGCTAGACAAAACTGCTAAAATATGGATAGACAACTGACTCAATAGTCATAAGGAAAGTGTATTTATAAATGGATTCATGTCAGAATGGCAGGAGATTTAAACAGAATCCCACAGGGGTCTGTCCTGGGTCCAGTGCTGTTCAACATGTTTATTGATACTGGAAGTGAGAGCTTCTTAAGTAAGCCTACAGACAAGATGAAACTTGGAAGGATTATGAACATGCTGGAGGATGGAACTGCAATTCAGAAAGATCTTGAAAGATTGGAAAGTTGGACAGGATGAAGTCCAATGTTGACAAATGAACGGTGTTACACTTCAGGAAGAATAATCAAAAATACAATACAAAATGGGTGACACCTGGCTAGATGGCAGCCCTACAGATAAAGATTTGCGAGTCTTGGTAGATCAGAGACAACATGAGTTTGTAGTATGATGCAACTACATAAAAAGTGAATGTGGTTTTGGGACACGTCAACAGAAGTAGTAGGTGCAAGACATGGGAGGTGATAGTGCCTCTTTACTTGGCTTTGGTTAGGCCTCATTCTGAGTACCGCATGCAGATTTGGGTTCCACATTTTAAAAAGGGTGTTGAGAAGTTATAGAGAGTCCAGAGGTGGGCAACAAAAATGATTAAGTACTCAGAAGGCACATCATATGAGGAGAGGTTGAAGAAGCTAGGCATGTTCAGTTTGTGGAAAAGGCACTTAAGAGGGGACATTCCAGCAGTCTTCAAATACTTGAAGGGCTTCTATAAAGAAGATGGAGAACACCTTTTCT
>NW_005842274.1:415026-435063 GCF_000455745.1 Alligator sinensis
CCAACAGCTTGAAGTTGCAGCAAAGTAGGATTAGGTTAAATATCAGGAAAAAAAACAACTTCTTCACTGTTAGAACATGAGACAGTGGAATAGACTGCCTAGGGAAGTTGTTGACCTCCAGCACTGGAGGTGTTCAAGAAGAGCTTGGACAGTCACTGGTCAAGGATGATCGAGGCATAACTATGCCTATGTTCTACTACTGGTATTTCCCAGGCTTCTGGGCTCTGCTGTTTGCCACATGGGGTTGGATAGAAATGATGACCTCTCAAGATTCCTTTCGGCTCTGATCCTCTGTTATTCTCTGATTCTATTTTTTATGTTTCTTATATCAATTAATACAAGGCATATATTTTTCTTAGAAGAAATGTAGGGAAAACATTTTGCAGAGATCTGTATTCCCAAATAATGCAACTTCAGAGTAGTGCTCATCTACCTAAAAAGGCATGTGCTCTAAAGTGCAAAGATAAAATCCAACTTGGACTACTTGAGAGTTAGTGGCTCTTTAAAATTTCAAAATCATCTTTCTGTCTGCAAAACTCCTATGAAATGACTGTTAGTACATGGAATTAGAGGAAACCTATTTTTTCCAGTTTGTGCATTTTACAATACTTTGGTTTCCATTAAGCCTAATATTTCCCCTATTGAGTCAGTCAGTTTCACCTGCCTTTTAATACTAACAGATAAGAAGAAAAACATTTTAGGGACAGGAAAGTGCAAGTATACTCTTGTGGGCAATGACATTACCTGAAAATATTTTAAATTTATATTTAATCCACAAATGCACACATTCAGTTCCACATATAGTTATCGGGAGTTGCGCACACATACCTCAGAACAGACTTTGGAACATGTGCAGGATGGTGCCATTGGTCTGGCTGCTACACTTTTTGAGATGAATTAAGGATTGTAGCCATATGGATTTGTAGTCCTATATGGTCTACATTTCCTTTGACGGCCAGTAAAATGGAGTCACTAAGTGATTTAACAAACCTATACAGGGCAGCGGTGTTCTTTTATGAAGCAAAGCCTGAAGCATTAAACATTAGCATTAAACACAAAAAAAGAGTACACTGGAATACAGAAGAATGTGAGAAATGGGGAGAAGGATGTGGGAAGTACCTGCTCATGGATCTCATCTGATTAGACCAAATTGATTCTAAAACTGAAAAATTATGAAAAGCAAATTGTTCCCTTCTTCACATTTATTGAAAGAGATAAAAAATTATGGAAGATGAAATTCTGTTTAGAACTGTGCCCTTTATTCCATAATATATATAAAATGCTGACATTGTTTGAGCTACAGGTTTGCTTTATCTTGTGATTTAGAACAGCTCATCCCTTTTCTCAGTTAGTGAGGTACTGCCACAGTATGTGTCTTTGGGGAAAAGCTGGAAGATAAACACTTTCGCTCCTGAAACACAGACACTGTTTAACATCACCAGTTACCACCTTGGCTACATGTTGGTAATGACTCTCAAGGCTAAAATTTCAGGCGGTTGAAACTTACTGTATGTCCTTGAAAAGTTTTAACTGGGCGATCACAGCCAAGTCTGCATACATGAATGCACATGTCAGTACTACAGGAGGCAAAAGTAGTGTTGTTCTGCCAATCTACATCCAGAGCAGGGGCTGCAAAGCATAAACAACAGAGTGAGCATTAAGGCAAAGAGATACAAAGTCCCCATGCCACCGACCTAACCAAAGGGATAAAAAAAATAGTCACTGGCCTCTTATAGACCTGGAAGAGTTCATTGCTGATGTGAAGTATAGAGACTGAAAATATGCTGTAGCTGTTTTAGGAGCTCAATTTTTTATCTGCTTGGAGAGAGGGAAACTTGGATATTTCATTTGGCATCTTCTGATGAGAGCCCTTAGGCCTTCAGGCAGTTTTAAGCCTATTGTTTTCCACACATGTCAACCTGGCTTAGCTTTGTTTTATAGAGAGGCACCTTTATTTGGTAGGGGATCAACCTAGGATAAATTGATTAAGCCTGGTTAAGTAAATTAAGAATATCCACACACATTTTAAAAAACACGTTAATTGAGCAAAAGCCAATTTAAAGCTAAACCATTTCAACTTTGGATACAGACAAGGCCTAATGTATTGTATTGTTTTGTTTTGTTGCCAAGGAAATCTTTCAGCTGCCCTCCTGAGAATGAGATCTACTTTTTATTTTCCAAATACTCTTATTATGCATGTGCCAGTAATGATGACAATTTATATTGGCCAAATACGTGGTGCATGTTTATCAAAATGAAAATGAGACCATTGACATTCATAATCTTGAGTTATTCTAAGCAACACTTTAAAAAGTATAAGGATGGAAATTTATCTGCTTGGGGCGGGGCGGGTGGGACAGGGATACCAATTACCTTGACTACATTTGTCCTGTCTCTATCCTCATGAACACTGAAATGAAAATAAGCACATCATGAGAGATGATGGCACTTTCTAAATCAGCAGGTGGCTTTCATTTAACTCTCTCCCATTAACCAAACAAATGAACAAACAAAACCACACCCAAAACCTAAAATTCCAGCTATACTGAAAAGGCTGAATTAAAGGCTTCAATTAAAACTGTCATTTATAATAATGAATAACCAAACCAAAGCATCCACGTGATTTGGTACAGGAGGAAATATTAGAAAAAAAATTAATGTTTTAAAAAAGAGGCTGCTACAGAGATAGGGGGAGTCAATGTGGAGACTGGGAGGCAGCCTGAGATTTTGATTTCCTTGGACTGCTGTCTGTCTTACATTTGTTCTGTGCGGCTTTGAATCTTGTGTTTTTAAATAAAAAATGATGGATAATCATTAGTATTGGTTTCCTTTTGGGTCTCCTGGTAAATTTAAGAAATTTCAGTCTAGAATTAATTTTCTAAGACCTATCTAGACCTGAAATTATTGAATTATAATGGAAGGGCCATACAAATAAGAACAGTGTTACAAAGATATGGTAAATTAAGCCTGGTTCAGTAAATTATGCTTAACATCTCTAGTATCAATAACATCTACTTTTATGCTTTATTTAATCATGTTTACTCAAGATATAAGGAAGCAAACAAAGAAAAGATTTTGGAGAAAACAGCCAAGGGTGTTATATGAGAAAGGTCAGCAAGACCTGGTGTATGGAGCCTCTGGATCCAACCTAGGGAGCTGTGACTTTGGTGGCATTTAGTATCAGTGACTCTGCCTATGTCTCACCACAGTCAGGCAGCATGGGCTCTCAGAGGGGGGCTCTGCATGTGCTGTGCCACTGTCAGATAGCAGAAAGAGGCAGCAGAGGTGGCTGGGTCTTAGTGCCCGTATACTTAAGACCCAGACTGATTCATTTCGGGCCCCAGTCAAAAAATGTTGCCAATCCCTGCTTTACAGAATGAGTAATGTGACTGCAAAAGCAGGGAAAGCCACACAGGCTTTTAGCCAACTGGTTGCTTTAAAACATTTCATAAAATCACCACCAAAATTCAAGAAATGCAGTTTACAAAAAAATAAATACCAACAGTAAAATATGTTTATTATGAAGAGAGGCAAGTGACAAAGCATGGTACTGTAATGACTAATTAGCTCAGCTTTCTCTTGCTTGTTACACTGTATCAGTTTAATAATTTACTCCTGGGTGGCACTTTGTATGCATGTCCAAACTTCGATAAATCTGAAAATAGGATTCTTCCAATTACATTTATTTAAATGAGCACTTGGAACATGTTCTGGTTGAAGTCTGTGTGTGGCTGAAGAAATCAGAAGGGCAACTTTATAAAAGGGTTAAAAAAGTGGTTTATGGAAACTGTAGGTTTGAACCTAAACCTGCAGCAAGACCCCAGGCTGTAGGGAATTCCAAGGGGATCAGAGGTCTCCAGGATCAGATACAAAAGGATTCTGGTTTGCCTAGACTAGGATAAAAGGGTTCTGTGTACATGCATGCATACATGTGTGAATCTGTGTGAATGTTTTCACTAATATGTGCTAAAAGTCTATGGCTGACCAGGCAGTACAGACTTTTATCATGTGCTATGATGGGATAGTCAAAACACAAGTTCCTCTCATGGCTTTATATAACTCATTTAATAAGTGCTAAAGGCAGTGTGATTTGTTTGGACTAGACTTCTAAATTGTGTTAGCTGGAAATGCTGCACCTTTAAATCCTAGTCTGCACAAGGACTTTGGTGGTACGTGATGTTTCTTGGGTGGGGGCAGGACGGGGCACAGAACAGCTTGCTCTGGGGAATGTGGGCTACAAGGACAGACTTGTTCTGATGTAACAAGCTGATCCAAAGCCCATTGGAACAAACAGAAAGACTCGATTGATTTCAGCGATCTTAGAATTATATAGGCTTTTGGCCAGGCAAGAGTGGAGATCCCAGAAGCATGCAACATTCTTAACTGTATTACTCTGTTTTGAAAATTAACATAATCAATCTGAAATGAACAATAATATTAGCCTCCATACAACTATTCATTCATATTTTGTGAGTGTAACAAAACCGCTGTGTATGTGGTAGAAGTTTTACTTTGAATGCTTTGTTATGTGCATCATGATTACAACATTGACTTAGTTTATTATTAATATAAAAGCATGGGGATGTGTGCATGATTCACATCATTTTCAAGTATGGCTAAATTTTTTTGGTGCACCCAGTTTCACTAGGATAAAATGAGTTAAGCAGATGTAGTATCTTTATCAGCTGTGCCATGTTACAGCGTAGGGGCTGATTCTGAAGATTGGCTCTCTTGGCAAAAAACAAAATTCGAAAATGAACAACACCAGAATTTTGCAAATGGAGGCTGCTTTTGTTATGAGGGCTGTTAAGTGCACGGGCTAGATGATGACTGACAAAGCAGCAGAGCGAGAATCTGGCAGGTTAATGGACATACTCTGTGGGCAGAACTAATGTGACTGAATATACTGCGGCTCAATTTGTGTTAGAGTAAACTAATCCTGACATCACCATCTACATGTGCATTTAAACATGGTAACTTACTACTTGTATCTGACAGGACTATCAGGCAGCACAGTAAATTAGTCTACTGGGCCCTAATTGCTGTGTATATGCAGAAAATGACACTCTGTAGCTAATTCATCTGCTATGCAGTAAAGAATCTCGTGCAGATGTGCCCTGTGTTTTCTATTGAATGCAGCAGACTGTGAATCATTTAAATCCACGTGATTTGCAACTCGCTTAATTCTCAGTGGGTTGATGAATTAAAGGTAAATAAGCCACTCAGTTGTTTGCTATGGCTTTTACTTCAAAGGGTACCATATGTCTACTCAGCTAGAGCTCTTTGGTAGTCCCATGCAAGCTCTTAACTGCAATTCTGAATAGTCCCAGTTATTCTGCAAATCCTAGTTTTGCAGGGGAGCTAGGAAACTAACTGTGCAAAGTATCCGGGTTCTACTATAAATATTTCTGCCTCTAATGGACATCAGTAATATCTAGGTTGGTTTGGATTTTTACACTGGGAAATAAGCGCTGTTTTAAATATTAGGCTCCTGGCAGATGTTCACTTTAAGACATGATAGTATCTAATCCTTGATCCAACAACTATGCATCCTACCATACCACACATGCTTAGCAAGATGCATGATTTTGGAATTGGGGGTTATCCTGGGATCCCCCTGCACCAGAAAGATGAAACCAACAAGCTGATTGTCATTTGGGGCTGGGAACCAAACCAGTCCCCAGCCCCAACTGACAATCATCTCAGCTCATAGGGAGCCTAGTATTGAGTTGTGACAGCCCAGTGCTGGACTCCCTGGGTACTGCAAGCTATAAAATCATGTGTGCTGTCCAACTGAGTGTCTCACATGGTTTTGATGTGTCCCAATGCATGGGGAGACCAGCATCAGGCTGCTGCAGTCCAATATCCAAGGGAGCTATAAAAGCATGTATCCTGGCCAGATGGGAGTCACATATACAACTCCTCACATATGACATATGAGGTTTTGACAGGTCCTGGCCACATGTTCAATTTAAGGTGTGACATAAATGAGCCACAAAGTTATTCTATAGTATATTCCACTGTATGTGGAATAAGTTTGTGGCTTGTTTACTGCATTGAGTTGCACATGTGGCCAGTCACTAAAGCACAATTAACCTGTTAATGGTGCCTTAAATGTAATGCGTGTTGGGGGCTTTAGTTAATAAAACAAAAACAACATATTTTTAACCACCATTTGGGACCTATGCTAGACCAGACCATTATGTTTAAAAAAACCCTAAATCATAGATTGCTGTTATCCTATGGGAGGGGACTATAACATATTTTGAACAAGAATTTGGATGTTTTAAAATAATTAGAATAGTTTTTTAACCTGGAATGCCATTATATGACTATGCCTGATATAGCTCTTTTACTGTAAATACTTTTCCAGGATCAGATTTTGATCCCAACTACTATTTAGTAAAGGATGACATCCTATTGGGTTGGTTGTGTGGGCAAGACTAATAAGCAGCTTGTTCAGATGGGACCAAAACCTTACACATGATCTCCACCAAACTTTTGGAATGGTACAATCCAGAATTTTCATTGACATCTGAATTTTGCTACTCATTTCTAAGAAAGGGCAAAACCAAAATCTGAGATCTAAACTTTGGGCTGTTTAAAATCCTGTCCTGGGTCTAGGTCTTTTAATTCAAGAAATGTTAAGTGGGAATAGTTTTAGTAGCACTTACTGACTCTGGATGGTGATGGGTCTGCTTCTTAGCCCCAGGGAGCATTCCTAGAGCTCAGGGCTTTAGCGGGAACCAAACAGGTCTCAGAAATCCCCACAAAACAGCTGGTAATTCATAAAAAGCAGGACATGGCACCCTGGTTGAGAATCACTGTGCTAGAAAAATACTTTAAATTCTTTGAAAGTCCATTTCAACTGCGTACCTATGCCTGGCAAATGATGCTCTCAAAGAATTTCTAATTGAGTATGTAACCGAGTCAACATGGTCAGTGCTCACAGAGCCCCTCACCTTCTCTTAAGCAGAAAACAAGAGTGCAACCCAGCTGTTTATGAACGGCAAGGCACACATCCATTTTAAAGTTGGTTTTAGTTTCAGTTGTATCTTTTTTCAAAGGGATATTTTCAGATTGCTAACATCAAGGGATTCAGAAAAAAATCACTTTATTCACAAAAAGCTAACATGGCAATTACCTGAATGGAAAGGAAACTGCTGCTTGGCTTCTCCTGTGTGAGCATCCCAAATTATTGTTGTCTATGTCCAGAGGGAGGGAAAAGAAAAAAGATTAGTGACCATTCCTCTTGGAAAGTAACAGGGGGAAAAAAAGAGCTCCCTGAGGACCAATTCTAAAAGATAGCTTGATAAAATTATTGACTACGGGGTCCCTTGGGCTGTTGCAATGCTGTAAAATATAAATCTTTTCCAATACACTAGTGATGGGAAAATAATGTACGTGTAGATATTGAACTGTCACCATTACGAAGAAAGCAACGAAAGCAATGGAAATAGGTTGCACAACTCTGAAATGCATTAGCCAGGAGATCGGACTGAGAAATTTCGTGAGGCTGAGCTTTAGGAACACTTTGTTACAGCTATTTCAGTAGCTCAATAAATTTCAATAATAAGATTTATTTATCTCTTAAAGAAAGTTCTTTTCCCATGTTTTGTATGATTTAGACTGATTTTATTTATCGTGGACCTAAAAGATTCTGTAAGTATCATTACTAAGTCACCATGTAGAACATTCATTTAAACGAAAAATATAAAGTGCGTGCTGTCACTGTGGTGCCCAGATGAGAGTATAATTGGCTTACTATGGATTTTTCCCCCCGTAGCTACAGCAAACTTCAGCAAAATCCTATAGAACTGAGCATTATCTTTGGAGTGAATTGTATGTTTATTAAAAAAATATATTTTTTCCATAAAATAAACACAGGATGCCTTAACTCACGGATAATGCGGTCATGTAAAGAACTGATGCTGATCCAAAGAAAATGGATCTATTGGAATAATGGAGCCACTGTTGGGAAATTAGAGATACTGGGTATGTCTACACATGATGCTACATTGCCATAGCGACTCACTACAGTGATGTAGCTCTTTGCTATGGCGATGTAGCATCACCGGGCACAAACTGTGACGCCGATTCTACATCGCCATAGCAACAAGCTACCTCGCTATAGCACGTTGCTACAGTGAAGCAGCTGCTAAATATAACTGTGTGTCTCCAGGACAGCTCAGTAATGACTGTTACTGTGCTCATCATTTAGTACTTCCTAAAGCAAGTACTAAATAATGGTGCAGTAACAAATGCATCGTGGGGGGCTCACGTAAACGATCCCACTGGGTATGGACCAGCAGTAAAATGGAATCAAACTAAAATTTTCATTTACAAGGATTTTTGGAAATTACTTTCCTGTTTCAGTACAAAAAGGTTTGTGCTCATCCTTCATTAGAAATTTGAAAGCTCTATCTTTGAGGGATACTTAACTGAAACCTGGCACTGTAGGCCTGCTTTTAAAATTAACACCAGCATGTTTTGAAAACAAAAATGTAAATAGTTTATTCAAATTTGTCTGTCTGGATGTTGAGATTAGGCAGAAAACAAGACCTTTTAAACCTTTTTCCCTGTCCCAGGATATTTTCATTTGCTAAAGGAGATGGATGTAAATACATAAGGAAACGACACTTGTTTCCTTGATATAGGAAAGGCTCAAAATTCAATTTGACACACATAGCAAAGTAAGGATGTGTTAAAAACTTTCCTTGCATGGTATAAATTTATATAGCCATGGAAGAGTAATCAGTCTCGATCTGATGAAATCAAGGCCCAACAAAGCAATCTTAAAATAGGGCAAATTTGCAAAGTAAGAGAAAGAGGGGGCACTGGGATTTTAAACAAGACAGGTTCACAGCATCAGAACATTCATACATCAAAGTTACATCTATGTAAAACTCACTTTATCAACACCAGCACTTAAAATGTAATTCCCCTTTTTGTTCCATTTAAGGGCAAATATGGGACCTTTATGTTGACCTAAGGTACTAGCAAGGTTTCCTGAAATATAAAAATAAAAAAAAATGAATGTCACAATTGTTTGGAAGCTGGAATAAGGATAAAATAGCACAATACTAGTAACCATTTGTGAAAACAAAACTGTTGTATGACTTACCATCTTCTGTCCATATTCTTGCAAAACCATCATATGATCCTGTAGCCAATAGTGTTCCATCACTCTAATGTGAAAAGAGCAATAAAAACAACATGTAAATAAAGATTACACACTGATTCAGTGATTTATTCTTTAACTTAGTGTCTTCTGAAGTTAGGGAAATGTGATAGCCCACATGGCAAAACATCAACTACTGTTATTAAATTAGAGGTTAGCACTGCTGTCACCAATGAGAGAATAAAATCTACAAACATGACATTAAATATTAGGCTATACTGAATAACAAAATAACTTAACAAAAGCATTAGGATAAGTCCTTGGTATATAATGATTTTATGGGATTTGTTTTATGGTTGATAAACATAGCTAGCATTTTCTGGCATTTAGCATATAATTTTTAACATGAATCCCTTTGATAATGTTTCTATTACAACATTAATCATATAAAAACACAAGAGAATAAAAATATATTAGTCAGTAGGAAAGGTTCACCTCAGAATACAAATACTATCATATGTCTAACTAAATAATAATGGCAGATACCTTTAAGTTAAGAAAAACACAGAATAACCCCTTGATAAATTATGTCCATTCATATCGTTAAAAACAATGGGAGAAAGTAGCTACTTATTTAGCTCAAGTTATAAAGCAAACACAACCTGAATCAACTTTACTGAGACATGTATTTAGTTACATGATGGGAAGCACACAGGTAATAACCAGGGATCTTGGTTTTCTCTGATAAAAAAAAACCTTAATTTTTAGGTTAAAAAAAGTAAAAGTGGTGTTTCATTCTGATCACAGAAGAATGTGGATTGTGGGTTACTTTTCTGATCTGAAAATTGGAGATTTTTTTTTAATTAGAGAAAACCAGGATCCCTGGTGATAACCACTATGGAAAACAAGAGAGGGGAAAGATAAGTAAAAGATGCAGAAGTAAAAGATGCACAAATATAGTTCAGATTTCCACCCCACAAGATAGTAGTAATTTTCTTGTTTTCACTTCCCTTGTAAATCACCTTAACAATTTGGCATCACATTGAGTTATTCGTTAGGAACATTTGCTTATGTAAACACTAGAATAAACTTTAAGATATATCTTGATAGATACAATAGCTTTGGAAATTAAATGAAAAGACCAGCTATTGAAGGATACCTCTTCCCAACCATTCCTTCCACTTTTTCCATACTCATGTCTTTTTTCCCTTCTTGCTTCCTTCTCTGTAGTGAATTCTTCATTTCTTTACTCTGGTCTACTACCATCTAACTCCTTTTTCCAAATCATCCTGGATATTGTTCTTTTCCATGCTGCTCAGGCCATTCTTGATCAAGTATTCAAGAAGATCCACTATTTTCATGTTTATCTTCCTTTTTAACATCGCTGTAACCCGTGTCTGCTTTTCATTGCCTTCGTTCACAGCATCAAGTTTACCATATAAGTGGAAGCTATAACTTCCACAGCTTTAACCCTTTTTTTGGTGAAGCATTCAATTCACTGTGGGGTCACAATAATCATGCAGTGATGATCAATCAATATATGCAAGCCCCAAGCCTGCAAATGGCAACTTGGGTTGATGTGAAGTCTGACCAACATTTACTTTTTTTATTTCCTCACTCTTAAAGACAGTTAAGCCATTTTTATTCACACTTCTGTGGTGATAAAAGTTACAATTTAGAGATGCTTTCTAATTTAGAAGAGTTGGTAATTGGGAGATTGTCCCTCTTTGGGGCAAGTAGCTAGTCAGAGACAAAGGAACTTCAGAAGGTTGTCTGCTAATCCACAAAAAAAGTTGTGCAGTCCTTCTCATTCATGCCCAACTGTTTTTATTGAGCTTGGTGCTGATTACATCTTCCAAAAATAAATATATAAACACATAAATTACTAAACCCTGGTAGCAACACATGGAATATCTGAGTATAGCAAACCAAAGTTCAGTCTTATATATGTACCTGAAAGCAGGGGGTTCATAGAATAGGGTAGAATCCTGGCTCTCTTAAGTATAAAGGAATAAAATAGGAGCTGCAATTGCCTCTAAATTAAATTTATGGAGTTAAAAACTATGCATGTTCTTAGAAGTTAACTTACATTCCAGTCCAATGAAGTCACATCCTTATTGCTGGGGACATCATGTCCTCCTTCTCTTATGCAGTGCCTCAAAACTAACTGAGTGGAACCGCTGTTGCTGTTTTCATTGAGATTCCATATTCTGGCTGTTGAGTCTCCAGATCTACAAAGATGAACACAAAGAAAGGACCATTTTTTAATGAGACCTTTTAATACAGGTGGTTGGAACCTCCAGTTACACTGGAGATTGAGAGAACTCATAGAACAGGTTGGAAACATACAGCTTGTGGGCTGCATCTGGCTCAAGGAGCTGGAAAGCGTTGCCTGTGCCTGTACCTATGCCCATGTGGGGGCTGAGCAGTGAGGAAATGCATGAGCCCAGGCAGCTGGAAGCTGAGTCCATGCTGCTGTCACTTTTCCTTGCCCCCACCTTCCTCTATATCCAGCTGCAGCGCTGGTGCAGCTGGGAAGTGGGCAGGCTGGGAGAAGCAGTGGCTGGCAGCATGGGTGCTGTTCCCAGCCACCTGGATCAGGCATGGCTCTCTGCTGCTGACATACACCAGAAGTCATTTGGTCCGCATCAGACCAGCCTGCAGCCTACAAAGGTTGCCAGCCTCTGTTATAGACTTTTAAAAAGTACTTTTTTTCCTTCATTCCCATTCTCCAGTTCTCTACTTGCAAAATTTTTTAGTGACAATTATTCCTGTTCACGTTCTTAAACTAAATGCAAAGAAAACCTTTTCTTGTGAATCAATTTATATCGCAGCTATATTTTTCAAAACCAAGTTGTGGACTTGACATTCGTTCACCCTGTTTCACAGTTCATGCGCACATCACATTTGAATTAGAACACAACTCAGATCATGTTACAGAAATTGACAAGTAACAATTTATCAAAACTCAAACAAAACTATATACAGTCCACTCTTTGGTGTAGTCTAAGATAGTTCTATACCACAAGTCTAGAAAGCTGACGTACAGCTGCCTTAAAACAGGATCTGGCCCATGCCTTTTTTAGTGGTTACAAGCTAGCACTATTGGTTCAAAGCCACCTACTTAGCACTGTTCTTTAAGGCAGCATTTCTTAACCCATCAGTTGCATCTCAAAAGTGAGTTGCAAGAATATATGAAAGGGTTGTGCACAAACGTTAAAAATGGATTCTCCTTTAAACAAGAAAAACTTGGAAAACCAAGGCTTTTCCCTGGAAGGCTGGCAGGATTCCAGCCTGCAAGGGGCTGCCTCCATGCCCCACACACCCACCCCCTGCCACACACATCTATCCCTTGCCACATGGCGGGGGGGGGGGGGGGGGGGGGGGAGCCGAGGGCAGGGGGCAGAAGGTCAAGAGTGAGGGAACTGGGTGGGGACTGGCCATTGACGTTTACAAATGGGTCACGGTCCAAAAAAGGTTGAGAAGCACTATTTTAAGTGACATCCAGGCTTGGAGCAAGGTGAACTATGCTCCAGTATTCACTGGTCTGCAGAATGGTCCCTTACCTCTAGACTAGATGAGGAGCCAGACCAGCCTACAGTGAGTCCCAGAATTAGTGGAGCAAAGAGGTTGCTTAGCTACACCTTTCACTGTCTCTTGTCTACTGAGAGCTGTCTTGACTGAAACTTGGCCCAACTCAGTCATCTAGTTCACATCTTGCAGCGGTAAAATGGCTGTTAATACCAGCAGAGTCATTGCTTGGGCAGTAAGTGTGGTAAACTGTAAAGTGTTTGTAGTTGTACAGATCCATTTTATGGACTGAGTCTTGTCTAAGTAAGTGAGGCATTTTCCTGAAAACTGAGGCCATGATCCTTTATCATCACAAAATTGTGACGATTAAGTCAGACTCTATTTTCCAATGAAAGAACATCTTTGAAGTTGGAAATCTATTTACCACAAGATGGCAGAGATTTCACTTCCCAGCTTCTTGGGATTTGCACAAAAAATACCTGTGTTTGTCCACTGAGGGAGGTGTGTATGTGTGGTGGGGGCTACACCACAGATTCACTGTGCCTGGCAATGGTGCACTCAGACAAGTCATACTGATTCCCTTGGGCTACCTCCTGAACCAGAACCAGGGTAGCAGTGTTTGCATAACAAACTGGGGAGGCTAACTTGCCTTTCTGAAGTGCTGGGGGATGCTACTACTTTGGTGATCCAAAGGGACAGGACAGCATATCTGAGGGCACTGCCACCCAGCCCAGTCTTTATTGTACTTGGTGCTGACTGCAACTTCCAAAAATAAATGTATAAACATACAAATTACTAATCCCTAGTGGCAACATTTATGGAATTTCTGAGCACAGCAAACCAAAGTTCAGTCCTTTATATGTACCTGAAAACAGAGCGTTAACAGAGCAGAATAGAAACCTGGCTCTCTGAAGTATTAAGGAATAAAAGAGAAGTTGCAATAGTCTCTAAATTAAATTCCTGGAGTTAAAAACGGTGCATGTTCTTAGTAGTTACCTTACATTGCATTTGTTGGACACACAACCCCATGTTACTTCCTTTCAAATGAAGTAAATAGAATGTGGAACATGTAGAATCTCTCATATTTTCACAAATTCATACATGTAAAGTGAAATTATATTGTCTATAGCTGCACTCTCAAACATCATTGTTGTTTTAAAAAAAATAATAATTAGAAGTTTTATTATTACAGAAAAACCACAAAAGGAGAAAATGCAGCTTGTAAGATCAGGATCTTGGGATAAAATTTTTTTCTCCATAACCCCCATTTTTAAGTGCACTGATAACACAATTGCACTGAATTGAACAGCGGGCTTCAAAAACCAAAAAAATCTGAGTTATAGATGCTAACAATATTAAGAATATCCAAAAATATTCAAAAGGTATTCAAAACTATTAAAACATATATTATTAAAGCAATTTTCAACAATTTAATTTACAAATCAATCTAAATTATATTAAAATGCTTAAAAATATATACAGATCAAGTTACTTTTGTTGATCTGTCTGGCATGAAACCAGAAGGAACCCAGTGGGTGTGTCCAGATGTGTGTGGATGTTTGGTTCCCTGGGGACAACTAGCAGCAGTGCACCTTGCACCACAGATACCTGTCCCCAGGGAATGCCTGGGCTACTCATGCTTTGGTACGTGGCAAGTTGCCCTGTGTGGGGTAGGGGAGGCTGGGGGCAACACTTACCTGAGGTTCTGGGGCTTCCCAGGACTGCAGCCCTGGTGGTTCTGCTGCGCAGAGCTTGGCTGACAGCAGAGCATGGTTCTGGGCAGCCCAGCTCTGCTTTTCAGTGGCATGTGCTGCTTGAGCGTGTGCTACACCAATTTTTTCCCCCACGGTTGCTTTTTGACCCCTGGATATCCAAGGGTCAAAAAACCCATGGAAACAAACCCTGGCACAGAGCACACTCGGGCAGTGTGTCCTTGCAGACACCAGACTGTGTGGGATGTGGCACTGCAAACATGTTTGCGGCACCACATACCACATAACTGCGCTTGTCTGGACGCGCCCAGTGGGTGCATCTACACGTGCTCTGAAGGCGACATAATAAACCCTGGCTTAGTTTGTGTGTATAGATGCATTTAAATAATAATTTAAATGATCTGTAAAATGATTTGTTGTAAATTGATTTAATAATCAATTAAATCACGTGCACCTGGGATGGCAGTATTTTGAGGTAGGGTAGAGCAGCCCCAGGCTGGCATCAGGCTCAGGAGATCAACCCAGGGCTCTGGGTGGTGGCATCAGGTGGCAGAGGGGCTGGCTGAGGCACAAAAGTGCCTAAAGTGCAGAGCTGTGTAGCTAGGCAGCAGGCAGGGGTCTGGCCCAATTGCCTGGGTTGACTAGGCACAATTTATGCCTGGGTCAGCATTTACACATGCATATCACAGCAGTTAATAACTGCCATAAGATAGTATTGTCCCCAACAGAACTATCTTACAGCAGAGTTAATTAATTTACTGCACCCTAATACTGGTACTTGTGTAGACAGCGATACTTTACCGCGATGCTAATTAGTCAACTCCACAGTAAAGCGGATGTGTAGATGCATCCAGTAAATGTTGATATTAATCACTGTTATTCATTAGGCAATCATTGCTTTTTCAGTCAGAGTTTACAAATCCAATTAGCCTGTGGGACTCTCATAATTATTTATAAAACTGATTTTCATAGGAGGACTATTTTATTACTCCTAATGCACCTGTATGATATGCTTAGGCTACCCACAATCTAGCCCAATACAATTTAGGCAATTTATCAGTTAAAACATTCCCAGCAGTCATTCTTGCATATTTAAAAAATAGTAATGACTACTAAATAAATTGGATAATATGTTTTCCCCTGCTACAGAGCTGAGTTTGCTGTGGAAAGAAGTTTCAATGCAACTTTCAATGCAACTAGGGATCACAAAATGAAACTAGTAGGTAGTAAGTTTAAAACTAACAAAAGGAAGTTCTTTTTCCCAGAGTGTACAATTAAAGCATGGAACTTATGCCACCAGATGTTGTGGAAGCTGCCTGTTTAGCTAGATTCAAAAAGGGATTGGACAAATTCTTGGAGGAGTAGCTATTGTACCATCAGTAGCTACAAAGCATGGGAGTTAGGGGCACAGCCTCTGAATTAGAACTTCCTAGTAGGGGTGCGCGAAGTGGGTCATATTCGAGTTGGATTTGGATTCGATTAGTTGATTTGGATCACTGTTCCTGATTCAGTTCGACTGAATCTGAATCTGAAGAGTCAATGCTGATGCGGAGAATCAGCGATTTGGCCACAGACACAGCTTTAAGTGTTTTTTCTATATACCTCAAGGTACCAGGCACAGCTCATAAATGCTGTGATGTTGTGGCAGACGGAACATCCCACAGGAGCACGGGGGGGCCCCCAGTGTGCTTGGCAGTGAACTTGGAAGTGGACTAGAAGTACTTCTGGTCCACTTCTGGGTCTGCTGGGGAGCGCACCCATTGGTCGCTCCCCCCACGACTCAGAGATTGGCCACAGGGGGACCCCAGGTGCCCTCCCAGACCCAGGAGGCACCCATCGCTGAGCTGAGGGGGCACGGAGGGGGCCCCCCAGTGTGCTCCCTGGAGGACCTGGAAGTGAACTGGACATGCTTCTGCTCCACTTCTGGGTTCACTGCCAAGCACGCTGCTTCCCTCCCCCCTGCGCTCCTGTGGGATGCTCCATCTGCCCCAGCATCACAGCATTTACAAGCTGTGCCTGGTACCTTGAGGTATGTAAAAAAAACACTTAAAGCTGTGTCTATGTCTGAAACTCCAACTCTTTCTGAATCTGTCCAAATTGATTTGGAGGGTTCTGATTCAATTTGGAGAGATTAAAGGGTCTCCTGATTAGATTCAGCTGAATCACTGCCGAATCGAATCAGGGACCGAAGCTTCACACAACCCTATTTCCTAGACTTTAAATGCTGGAAGCTGCAAGAGAGAGAGGAAGAATGAAAAACCTAGTTCATTCTCTTTCAGCATCCACTCTCTGTCACTGTATTACACAAGGTACTGGGTAAGATGACCTATCTGACCCAGTAAATGGCAATTCTTATGTTTCTAACTTCTTCTTTCTACAGGACTTGAAACTGAAATGCATGTTTATGAAGACTGACTAGATTACTCATAAAGTTTAGAAGCTAAGATTCATTTCTAGTCTGGTGCTTTAAAGCTGGATAGAACATAAATTTGTTATTAACTTTTTTTCACTATTTGAATTGGTCTAATAAAAGATATCAGATGTACCCAAAGAACCTTGTCTGTCTTTTCTTTTTTTTTAAAGTATGTTTATGGGTTAAGATATCAAGTAATGGGGAAACTGCCTGAATTTTCCTGCTGCCTGTTCCATTATGTAAAACTCAGGGCTGGGATTGTCCCCAGTTAGTATCCCTGCTAGGGAGTTCTTGAAATAAAATTTTCAGCAACTTGGACATCTCAAACAATTTCCTGTTTGCTAGTTCTAGAAAGGCCATGTTTTTCTTTCAATGACTTTATTTAGCATTCTGGCTGTGCTTGAGCAATTTTATTTTCCAGTATTTTAATTTTGTTTTTCTGTTCCTTCCTCCCAAGGCTATATAGGCTATGCTGTGTCCCTGCAGAATAAGCCTATCAATGTGTGGCAGGGGGTTTTGTGCATCTTCCCTTTTGTTACTGGAAAGAAATATTTTCTGCTTTGGAAAAGTGTTTTGATTTCTGCTGAATGATGCAATGAATTATAGAGGACCAAGACTCAAGCATCACTCAGAAATATATTTAATCTCCTTAACCCTCTGAAGCAGTTCTATCTGCATGGCAAAAAAACAGTTGATTCCAGCATGCAAGTCATGAACACTTGGGTAACTAGAGTACAATTTTTCACAGGAGTGGGATACTACTAGATTTTAGGGAAGCTTAGTTCTTGGGGGGCAGGGGAGGGGGGAGTGGGACCCAAAAAGTATGCTGTCCAATCACCACATAACTATGCTCCACGAGTCTGGAAATTTGGCAGCCAGTGGGTGTGTCTATACAGGATGTTAACTGCACAGCAGCATAATAACACTGTGCAGTACAATGCCAGGTAAAACCCATGCTAATAAGTTACTGGGCAGTAGTATTAGGCTACTGCACAGTAAACATCACTAAAAACCCATGTGCCAGTGCTACAGTGCAGTAATACAAGTTACTGTGCATTGCTTTAGCATTTGGTCAACTAAGTACTAAACTTAAAGCAGAGTAACTATGGTGCATTAATAAACGTGTAGATGTATGTGCCCAGTGAACAGCAATTAATGCATCTGCCACTCCTCTTCCACCATATTTTTGGACCTGTGAGGAGCCCCATAGGACAGATGACATAGTTTCAGTGGCTGAATCTGGGCTGCAAGGTAGGGGTTGAGCATTCCTAGTTTAAAGTAAGTGGCTAATTTATTACCAAATCTTCAGAATTTGTTACTAATAAGTTTCAGATGGGTTTGGTTTTTTTTTTTTTGGTTACACTTACTGTTATATTGTTACTTATTGTTGAATAATTTGATTTAACTAATATGGGATAATTAACAGGTTAGATCACTCAATTTATTACTAAAGGTGCGTCCACACGAACATGCACATGTGCTCTGTGGCACTTCAAAGGCCTTTGAGGAGCTGCAAAATACACAGGAAAAGTTTCTCCATGCTGAGCCAAAATTAGATACTGGGAAATTCCTGTATCTAAAAAGAACAGTCTAAAAAAAGTGTGGTGGCACATGTGCTGCCCAAAACCAGAGCCTGGCTGGCCAGAACCATGCTTCGGCTGCTGGCCTGGCTTCACACACCCGGATTGCTCCTGCTGTATCCCCAGGAGGCCCCCAGGACCCTAGGTAAGGCTGCTGGGGCTAGCTCAGTTGCTGGCCCCAGCCTCCCCTCCCCCAGCTGGGGCAATTTGCCATGCACCACAGCATGCGTGCAGGGGTGTTCCCCAGGGACAAGTAACAGTGGCACAACTATTTGCCACTGCTATTGGTCCCCAGGAAACTGCACATGCATGCTCATTTGGACGCGCCCTAAGAGATTATCAGGGCATCCAGATAATTGGATAGACATTCTTTTACCATAGTTAAATAAAAATGTATATACAAAAATAAAAGAAAAAACAACTAGATACAAGTTTTTATTTTTTAAAAATGTGAATCTTAAGCACGGAAAGGTAACAGAATACTTTTAATTCCCAGATTATGAGAAAATGTATGAAATTAACTCTATGAACTAGTTAATCAAAAAGTAGCCCTTGGGCTGACCTGGTTAAAGTACACCAGATTCTACAGCCACCAGGACACCAGGCCCTCATGGGACTATCACCACATCCAGATGTATTTGACCCCTGAAAGACCGAGTATCCATTTCCTTCTGGGTTGATAGGGGTGGCCTTTGTGATGAGTGCAGAACACGGTCAAAGGCACATATCTATAGCTGTAACAAACACCTTGACTGTTCTGCCATTGTACCCCAAACGCATTTCTATGAATATCTGTTATTTTTTCTCATATCAAGTATATACGTGTTCCTGTCACTGATCCCACCCCTCCTATACCACCTTCTGTTACACTCCTTGTTGTATCTTGCTTTAAAGTCTCTGATCCTGCCATTATTTGTCTTTGGGTAAAACCTGTATAGCTTCATGAATACAAATCAGGATTGAGGTCTTTGACTCTAAACGCTTTGGTACAGGTACCATCTTCTTAATTACAATTACTCATAATCAGGGATCCCTGGTTTTATCAGGGATCCCGATAAAAATAAAATCCCCAATTTTCGGATTAAAAAAGTAACCCAAAATCCACATTTTTCCGTAATTAAAATAAAAATAAAACACTACTAATATACAGATAGATATACAGATATCTATGTATATATCTATATAGATATCTACATCTAGGAGATATAGATATCTATATCTATCTATCTATATATATATATATATAGAGAGAGAGAGAGAGAGAGAGAGGGAGAGATATCTCTCTATATATCTATATCTATATATATCTATCTATATATCTATATCTATATATATAGAGGGAGAGATATCTCTCTATATAGATATCTCTCTATACATCTATATCTATATAGTGGCATTTCATTTTAATCATGGAAAAATGTGGACTTGGGATTACTTTTTATAATGGTACAATACCATTTATCTGTTTATAATGGTACAATATATTTATGTATCACTCTGTCGCAGAGCACCTCGGTGCTCTGCTCCTAGAGGGGAGCAACTGCCAGGGAGAGAGAGAGAGCCCTGGCAGGTCATAACGAGCCCAGCTGAGGGTTGCCAGGGTAGCGAGCCCAGCTGCGGGTTGCTGGGGCAGCTAAGGGGAGCCAGCTGCCTGTAGGAGGCAGGGCCTGGCCCTTATAA
>NW_005842274.1:435845-472619 GCF_000455745.1 Alligator sinensis
AGGTCCCGAGTAGCCGTGCCCAGGGAGTCATAGGCAGCCTCCCAACTATATATATATATATATATATTATTCCAGCAAGACGTGGCGGGCGAGAATAAGAGGGTGCCTTGGGCTGGCCTTGACACGGAGCGAGGGACCTCGAGGAGATCACGGCCCTCTGCGAGGACCCCGCCGTGACACACTCAAAACGAAAGGACCAGAGGTGTTTAGGTCAGAGATGTTTGTAATATAAATATATATATTAACCCACACAGAAAATTAGCTAGGTTACAAAAATAATGTGTGGATGGTGAATATTGCAGAGAACAGTTTGGACTTCAGAGACTGGTAAAATGGGTTTTAGGAATGGAACAGATGTTAAATACTGCAGCTGTGGCTGGGGAGACAGTGTGTGTGTTTTCATCATGCAAACAAATGTTATTTAATTGCCTGAAACATAACATGCAATTAATTTGTTTTGGAACTTCAGTTTATTTCATAAAGTACATGACTGTCTAGTGGTGGATTTTGTATTACTGCCTATCATAATAATATCTGGATACTTTCCTTAGAAGAGATGGGCAACTGCAAATCCTTTGTGCACTCAGTTATCTCTTTTTTTTTCTCTCTACCCAGCTTATAGAAATGTCTGTTTGGATGAATAGAGAGAAGAACAGAAAGGGGAGCTATTAGGCTACGGACAGAAGTTGCACATAAACTGGTTTAAGTAATCAGAAACTGGTTTAAACCTATAACAGAACATAAGCTCTGTGCACATAAACCAGTTTCAACATGGCTGAAACTGGTTTAAGATAAACCTGGTTGAATGTAGTATCAGACTTAACTGATTTGTGTCAAACTGGTTTATGAAACTTCTGTCCCAGACCCCTTCCTGGTTCAAGTTAAATCACAGTCCCCCAGCATCCCAGCATGCTTTTCAGGCCTGGGCTGGGCTGTGTTGTCTGCTCCAGCAGAGTAGGGGGGATGGGGGGAAGAGAGGTAGGGACTGTCCCCACCCAGGCACATCCTGGCTGGGGTCTTGGCCAGGGATGGGGGTTAAACCCTACTTCCCCCAAGTACAGAGCTGCTAAACTTTCTGAAAGTTACTGCTGGCTGCAACTGTGGGTTACCAATTCCAGAGGCACCTGGAAACGGGAAGAGGAATTGATGAGCAATCCTGCAGAGTCCTGCTTCTGTGATGCTGAACTGCAAACACCAAAGACCTTGGGGGCAACAGGAAGAGGAATTGCCAGATAGCCATGTTCCAGTGCAGGCATGTGGCTGCATTTCTTGAATTAAAGGCAAATGTGTGTCCAGTTGTTTCTGTTTAATTTTTGCAGTTTAGACTAACCTGAAAAGACTGAATCGATTCAGCCTTGGGCTTTTTGACTGTCTGTATTTAGCCTGAATGTTATGGAAGTTGTTCTTGTTATGGGTAGGAAACTTTTATCAAACAGGAGGGTTTTGTATCATTTCCTAAAGGCTCTAGACTTACCTATTCCAGCAGTGGCATACAAACCACTCTCTTAAGATGTTATGAAGTAAACAGATGGAACAGTCTAATCTCCTTTGAAATTTAATTATGCAACCAGATCCTCTCAACTGAAAAATACTGTCCTTGGCTCCTGGAGGCTTCAGTTTGGACTACACTTGTAGTGTCACAAACATTACCTAAAGATGTTTTCTAAAACAGTAATTTTCTGATGAATAGCCAAACATCCTGTGAAAATTTCATTATTACTATTATTTTATTATGATAGTGCCTAGGGGCATCAGTCTTATATAAAGAACAAAATATGGTCCCTCTCTGAAAAATCTTATCTTCTGAGCATTAGATCAGTCAACAGAAGCATACAGACGGACAGACATGAGTACAAAGAAACTGTGAGACAGTAGCGGATGGGATGATAAGGCTGTTATAGTCACCAACACTTCAGTATTAGCACAATGAAATGGCCACAATTCCTTCTTTGGAAAAGTTGATTCATGAAGGACCACAAGATCTGTGTTTATAAGGCAGAACTTGGGAAAATTTCTGGTTCCATTTTTAGTAGTCCTCAATAACATGTATTTTCCTCACTCATGACAACTTGTATCACTGTGTTGAGGAAAATGCCTCCTAATTGCTTGTCCATATTTTTTGTGCAATGGCATGTTGCCAGGCTCAAACCATCAGATATAATATTACAGCCTGATATTACTGCCATGCATTCTGTATCAATTCGATCATCTAGGTGGTACACTGCACTAGTCTCTGTAGTCCGTGAATCCCAGCTGAACTGACTCATGCTATTTCTGTGAGTAGTCTAAAAACTGTGTTTGTGAATCTACTTGAGTTGTACTTCCCTTAGCATTCTCATTAGTAAGCATATACCTCATCAATATTGGACAGTATTTGCAAGTTATGTCTGTATTATTTTGCCTCAAAAATGAATGACGTTTTTTAAAAAGGAAACTGGCCTATTAGTTTGACAAGCACGGTTCGACTCAAGCACAATTTTTTCATTTTGTCCCAGTCCTATTATTGACACACATGTGGTAACTGAAGCAATTAAGGTTTCAAGAAGGTAAAATCAAACTCTCTGTATCATCCACAAGCATGTTAGTGTCTCCTAAATTTAAGCCTCAAACCATTGCCCTTCCTCAGTTTCCAAGGACCAGAACTTAAGTGATGATTTTCCTGTGAGAAGACAATATAAAATTGCAAAACTGGAACTATGGGAAAGTTCTGGTTCTTCTATGGAGTGATTAAGATCCTGAATGTTAATTATTTCTTTAATGGAGCCAGCCACAGTTATTTGTGAATTTTACTGTGGATGCTTTATACCTAGGGGAAAATTAACCAATATAAAACTGGTCGTTCCTTTCAGGCCAATGAATTGTTTAAAATGGTAGCTTTCTTTTACAACAGTGTTTAACTCTGGAATCCATATACCCAGAATTATTCCCTACAATCTTTTCTCCAAGTAATTTCCTCCAATAAATCAGGACAACACCATAAGCATCCAAAGATTGCTACACAGAACTGGTAATGCTGTGGGAAAAATTACCAGTAAATAAATAGAACACATTTCTTAGAATATAGGACTGAAGGGAGCTCCTGTGTCATCAGAAACAGCCCCCCTACTTTCTTAGATACTATGTCATATCCTAGGATCATAGAATCATAGGGCATTTATAGATGTGGTACAAGAGTTGCGGGGCGGGGGGGAAGGGTGCACTTTAATTAAAGTGGCTCTGAGATACGCTCTAATTAAAGCACCCAGTGTCATGTGTATCAGTGTCCCTGTGCTGAAAAATGGTGGCAGGGGTCTTTTAACTAAAGCTCATCTGCTGGAGTCTGCTGGAGCATGGTAATTACCACGCTCCAGCAGACTTGATTAATTGAATCTGCTCCGATGTGCTGTAATTACAGCATGTTGGAGCAGCCTCCCTGCATGTGTATAGGTGCCCCTAGAAAAGCAGGGCCAGAAGGAACCTCTATAAGTCAACTAGTCCAAACCCCTGCCTGGGGCAGGATAACCTCTATCCAAACTATCCTAAAAAAGTCCAGTCTGACATCTTAGCAAAATGACAGTCAACCCTGTCACAAGACATAACATCCTAACTTGCCACAGATAAAGCAGGGGGACCACAGTGGCCAATGTCCTGTTTCTGTAAGGTCGTTAATATACACTGAAGAGATCCCTGGTAGAGGGCTATGCCCCCCCCCCCCCCCCCCCACTACAGAGGAAGACAAACCCCTCCATAGTCCATACCAATCTGACCATAAGGTAAAACTCCTTGCACCAAATATGATGATCAGTCTAACCCTGAGTGGAGGGACAGGTCCCACTAGTCAGGAACCTCTGGGTTTAATTTCCAGCAGAAGCATTGGCACACCTTAGTCAAAAACCCCAGCCTTGGCTGCAGCCAGCACCCAATGCTGCTGAAGAAGTCTTAAAAAAACCTCTTCCATCCAGGAAGAGCACACACCAACTGCCGAAGCTTCCTTAGCCTGACGAAGGGTTTTTGAACCCGAAAGCTTGCTTAATAACTATTCTCCAACCATTTGGGTTGGTCTAATAAAAGATATCAAATTCACCCAAGGAACCTTGTCTGCCTATGTCCTTAGACCAACACGGCTACATCCCAAACCCCTAAAAAAACCTCTGACATGCAGCAGCTATATCTAAATCATCCCTGTTCACCTGCTCCAGCGATAGAGAACCCACAACCTCCCTAGGCAGTCTATTCCATTGCCTCACTGTTCTAAAAGTGAAGTTTTTCCGGATATCCAATCTAAACCTATTTTGCTGCAAATTCAAGCCATTGGTCCATGTCCTACTTGCTGCAGCAAGAAATAATCTTATATAAATTTATACAGAGTTATATAATCTCATTCTGAAATTATGGAGCTCTACTTTAAACATAGTTAGATTTAAAGTATCCAGTATGTACTATTGTGGACTGAAGTAGATGCAAGTCTAACAGGCTCCAGCTTTTTTGCAACATTTTCTGCCACTTTCAGTTGTGTAGCATGTTGGGCTCTTAATATCTGTCAAACTCTGGCAGAAATTATTCTTGGGACACTATAGATCCTGCTTTATGGACGGAAAAAGGTCTTGCCCCACTCTGTTGTCAGAGGCCATCAAAAAACCACGAAGCATTTTAGCTTCCAAGATTAATGCCTTTGAGGTCAAATTTGAGGGGCAGATGGAGGACTTGCTTCTCTGATCTAGGGCATGGTGAAGCTGGTTTAGGGAGTGGAGGACAGAGTTTCTGCCTGCAGATTGGATTGTGGAAACAGCCACATAGAGAGGCTTTCACAGCAAGGAACTGAAGGCTCTGAGAAACAAAGAACTGGACTTGAAAGACAGATCTAGGAGATACAATATCCACATGGTTGGAGTGCTTGATTGGTTCAAAAAAGGTCATTCCACTGAGTTTGTAATAAAACTACATGTGAGTTTGTAATAAAAGTAGTGTGTTAAAACTCCCTGATAAAAGTTCAGGCACTGATCTGGAGAGAGAAGGCCCACAGATTTCACTATAAGAAGCCTGATTTGGGAGAAAAACCAATGGCCTTCATAGCCATGTTCCTGCAATCTACCACGAAGAAGAGAGTGCTGAAAGCTGCTAGAGAACTAGGAAAGCCTGGCATTCTCATATTAGTTTTCTGATCTTCACTGCGAGGTGTCTGAAAAGTAGGCTCTGTTTAAACTAGGAAAACTGCAGCAAGCAAGCAGCTAAGATACTTCATGAGTCATCCTGCTGTTCTGAATCTGATTCAGTGAGGGAAAATCTGACCCTAAGGAAGTAGAAATCTTTATTACATTGATACTATGTGGAGGGGGTGAATTTATAGAACAATCTGTGTTTTACCAAATTGCCCCCCCAAACAAAGAAAAAGTACAGGTTTTTAGACTATTTAAGGCTGCTTACTAATGAGTGGCATTCATATGATTTTTTGTTAATATCCTTGTTTTTATTGTTGCAGAGAGGTAGAGAGTTTTGGGTTACATCTGTCCAAACCTTCCCATCAGATATGTTAGTTTTTCTTGTACTTTATACTTATTTTCTTGTTCATTTTCATTTCTGATCCTCTTCTGCTTCATGATCTTTTCAAGAGGGTGCTTGAGAGTGTATTTTATTATGAGCTTTAAATAGGGGTGCACCGATCAAGATCTTCTTGGCCGATACCGATAGCCAATGATTAACCAACCAGATCGGCTGACTATTACTATTGAGTAATAGTAAAAGGCATTTTAAACTACTGACATAAACCTTTTTATTTAGTTTGTTTTGCATTTATAACACACACACACACACACACACACACACACACACACACACACACACACACACACACACACACACGCCCTGCCTGCTCCAGCCCTCAATGAGGTAGGCAGTGACTGCTTTATTCCCATGCACATTGCCTCCTTGCCCAAGGAACCTATCTTCAGCTCTACTCCCCGCACAGCCCACACTTCCCTCCCAAGTGGGCAGGGCGGTACCCTCATGTGGACATTGGCACTGGGTGTGTTTGGAGCCCCACAGCATGCTGCTGCCTCAGTGCTGGTGGGCCCTGTGCAGTCAAACTCCCACAGCCATGAGGGGGAAGCCACTTTTGCAAAGGTGCCTGGAGAAACAGAATGTCCCTTGCACAGTACCTTACCCCACTTGCACATAGTCCAACTTCTCTGCAACAGCCCTGGTGCTCAGGCCCCTGCTGTGTGCACAGTATTGCCATGGCAGTGGAAGCAACAATGCCAGGAGCTGGTAACGGTCCCTTTGTAGCTGAGGACCACACCCTGAGACTGCTTCCTGGCACCTCCTCCCACTTCTGCTGCTTGCCAGGACCTGTATTTTGCCATGGGCTCAGGCTGGCAGCAGAGTGTGGGGACCCGACAAGACTTGCCAGGGTGGTCCAGCCACACGACCATAATTATTGGCTACAATCACCAAAAAAAGGCGATTTCTCCTTTTACCAGTGCCAATCTGATAGCCACCAATATATCGGTGCACCCTTAGCTCTAAACATATGAAAGAATGGTGATATTACAAACTATGGCAGGATACAGATTAAATGTGGTTCATTTGATTTAAGGAAACTGGCAAATCGCCAGCTATGCACCAAGTTGAACACAGAAGATAAAATTATTGATAATGGCCAATCTATTAAGTGTGTATCTTGGAATGGAAATGGCCTCAACAGTCCTATTAAAAAGAAGAAAATATGATCTTTTCTTAGAAGACAGAGAACTGATATTGCTATGCTCCAACAAACTCATCTCTTCACAGAGGATTCTCAGAAATTAGAGCACAATTGGGTGGGGTTAGCAATTCCTAGTGTATTTAACACAAAGTTATTGCAGTTCTTATTTTAGTGCATAAAAGATTTTGCCCCCATTTAATTGACATAGGTGATCCCAAAGGTAGATTTGTTTTTGCAAATGTTATCATGTAGATTTCATTTTTACTTTGAGATGTCTATGGTCCCAAAACAGACAATGCACATTTTATCTTTTTTTTTTTTTTTTTTGAAAGATCTCTGTACTAGGGAAATATTGTTATGCTTTGGGGGTACATTGGAATTAATGTTTGGATCTTGTCATTGATAGGTCTTGGGTATCTCCATCCACAAAACTGACTTTGAGAGAAGTCATTCAAAGTTATATGTCAGACCATGGTTTAATAGATATTTGGTGAATAGTGAATCCAACAATAAGTGATTATAAGGTTCTTTTTCCAACACCTCAGTCAGTATATTTTAGAAGTGACTACTGTTTAGTTTCTCAAAGCAGAACTGACTGTAGTTAATACCTCTATTGCCTCTATAGCTGTTGCAGATAACACTGAGGTGGAGCTTCAACCTTTCCTCACAGATAGACTGGCTGTATATAATTACTAGGTCTGTGCAAAACAGAAAGTATTTGCTTCAGATTCGGCAATTCGGAGGGACAATAATTTGATTCGGTGATTCGAATCACTGTACTGATTTGATTTGGCTGAATCCAAAGCTATTTGGCACCAAATCATATTCAGCTATAGATTATACAGGCAGGCAGTGCTGGTGGGACCAGATGGATGAGCCCAGGCTTGCACTAGCAGCCCCAGCTCGTCCATCTGCTCCCTCCGCTTGTAAGGCTGCTTCCACAGCTGCTCCCACCAGTATTGCCTAGTGCCTGCCTATACAGTCTATGGCTGAATCTCTGAATCGATTCGGAGGCTTATGTTTTGATTAGGAGAGATTAATGGGTCTTCCAATTTGATTTGGAGATTTGGCTCCCGAATCGGGTCAGATCTCCTTCAAATCAAATCGGCTACTGAAGCTTCATACAGCCCTAATAATTACTGGTGACTCAGCACCTCCTTGTTGAATGATTATATATTTGAAGCTTTCGTTTTAGAGGAGCTGAAAAATTTTATGGAGCTTAATCAACATACTCCTTACTCTGTTACAGTATTATGAGAAACTACTAAGGCCTTCTTTTTACAAGAACATATAATAGCATATGCTTTGGCAAAAAAAGAAAAAAGGGTATAGAAATAGATATTTTAATAAGAAAAATTAAGGCTTCAGATGAGAATTATGTCACAAACCCTTTGCTTGATAAAGTATGCATTATTACCAATATGAGATATGATTTGAATAAATTACTGTCCCAGAAGACAGATTATGCTTTTTATTTTGATTACATCAAGTTTACCAGGAATTAGGATAATGTACAGGAAAGTTAGTAGCATATAGACTAAAGCATACATCCACCCACAATAAAATGTCATCTATAAAAGACCCTCTTGGGAATATTCATATGACCCAATGAAATCAACCAACAGTTTAGTCAATTTTATTCTAATTTGTACACTGAAAATCTGGATGTTACTAGTGAGAAAATAGGTTCCTCGACTTTATACCCATACAACAAATTTCATATAAGGAAAAGGAAATTTTTGAGGCTCCTTTATCATTAGATAAAATAACTTTGGCCAGGCCATAAATGCATGAACAACAGTAAATCTCTGGACAGTAATGGATTTCTGTGGAGTTTTATAAAAAATTAAAGAAATATTATGTAAAGCTATTATTTCTGTAATTCCTAAACGAGGCAAGGATTCCATTAACTGTACTAACTCTAGACCAATTTCTTTAATGAATTTAGATACCAAAATCCTAGCCAAAACTTTATCTCTTAGATTTGAACAGGTGCTTCTGAAGTTAATGCGCAAAACTCAATTAGGCTTTATCAAAAAGACATGTTTTAGGTCATGTACATCAAGTTATTGATACAGTAGTAGTAGTGCAAAATTCCAATGTCCCTCTGGCTATTTTAGCACTAGATGCAGACTTTTGTGTTTGCTGAAGTACTTCTTTGTGTATTACAAAGATGGTGCATACAAATCTCACTTCAACAGCTGTGACCAATAGTAAGTTATCTGATCCATTTCCCTTGCAAAGCGGGTCATGGCAAGGTTGCCCATTATCCCCCCTTTTTATTTGATTCAACATTGGAACCACTGACTATAGCTATATGGAATAAGGCTGATACCAGGGCATTAAGGTAGGAGATAGTGGGCACATCTACACAAGACATTTACTATGCAGTAGACTAATTAGCTGTGCCACAAACATCTTGCATTTACACATGCACCCCTATTAGGCTGGAGTAAACTAATTTACTCCGCAGCAGGATAGTACTTGTAAATACAAATACTATGCTGTTGCGGAGTAAAAAACTGCTCAGCAGCTCATGTGTAGATGCTGCCCCAGCTAGCTGGGGCATGAGGGTAGATACATGTTGGATATGTAATATATTTCAGGCAATGTTCAGTCAAAGTTTTTGGTCATGCCCCATTATCTATTCCTTTTGAAAAGAAATTATAACCTATTGAAAGAAATTATAATCAGAGTACCATGGATTTTAATAGAACACTGATACCTTTGGAAAATGTGTATGTTCCTGGGTATATCCCCGAGGAATTCAAACTGAATCCTTCCCAGATTGCACTTTGACAGCAGGTCTTATTAGAAACGTGCTGGATTATACTGTTGCATTGGAAAGGTTGAAATCTGGAACAATGAGATGGTGCAGCTGTCATTTATGGGGAGAGTTATGTTTAGCAAGCATAACTGCTTTGAAAAGTTTGGTGCAATTTGGAAAGAATTCTTGAACTATTTTAGTAGATAGATTGTTGTTTATTTCATGCTTCTATTTTTTTATTCTCTCTCTCTCTCTCTCTCTCCCTCTTCCCTCCCTCCACCTTTTTTTCTTTTATTGCTTACTATTTGTGACATAGTTTAGTTTTACATCTATAGTTGCTATATATTTTTATCTTTAAATGATATATTTTTAAAAAAATCAATAAAATAAAAAAACAGGTTTTTTTTGTCTCATTTTGTAAAAAGCTGTTCCAGAACCTTGCTGCTCTAAATGGGTAGAAATTCCTCCCCTCTATCCCTCTCACAGATTAAGGAGGAATTATTTTAAGGCTTTGAGGTTAATTTGAATTCTTAATTTTTCCTGAATCCTTAATGTCTTCTCTTCAATTATATACTCTTGGGTCACAGTTTAACTTAATATTATGCAGTTTTCCAGAGCAGGAAGATTTATGCAGTGGGTAGTTATAAAGAGAGTGGCATTCTGGAATTTTACTGCTGTTTTGGCCTTATGAATGCAAATTTAAAAAAAATGTCTGTTTCTGGAAAATATTCATTCAGTCTTACCAGGAAGACTTGGTGCACACTATGGTTCCTTAATAGGAATCAAACATATAACTTGGAAGCTAGTTTCATTTTCTGCATCTCTACACTGTGTCAGGAAGAGAATGATCCAAGATAAGTAATTCTATGATCTAACTGTCTGAGATACCATGGGGTTGGACTGAATGACTAGGAGGTCACTTCCAGATTACTGCCCTATGTTTCTAATAACACTGATCTGGGTTGGTCTTTGTGCAAGCTAAGATCTCACAGCATCTACATAAGATGCTGACTGCACAGTAGCCTGTGACTACTGTACAGTAGAGTTACGTGGAAGAAAGTATGATTCAATGCTACTGCACAGTAGTCACAGTCAGCATCACAAAAAAACCTGTTTGGAGATGCTACTGTGCAGTAACTCTAGTTACTGCACAGTCATTTAGTACTTGCTTTATACAAGTACTAAATGACTGTGCACTAATGACTGTGCAGTCAGTGTCTCACGTAGATGCAGCCATTGTTAATCAACCTTACAAAAGACTGGTAGGCTGAGGAAGCAGGCTAAGTGAGAATACTGTGAATGCATGATATAGGTCCATTTTATTGCTGTAATTAGTAGGATGATACTTTGTTACTGGTTTTGTGGTAGTACCTGTGGGCCCCAATCGTAGATCAAAGCCCTACAGTACTAGGTGCTGTGCAAAAGTCTAGAAAAGACAATTCCTGTCCCAAAGAGTTTACAATACTTAATACAATCCAAATAATTAATACAATCTACATTTTAGGGCCTAGTCTACATGTAGTTTGTATCTCTGTCAATTTAGAAACCAATATAATACAAAGATGTTATGGGATAAATTAATCCCATATTCTATTCAGATTATCAGAAGGAAATGCTGTAGTTAAGTTCTCTTTAAAAAAAAAAAAAAAGGTATTCAGAAGGTTTCTGTGAATTCCTCAGACTTAATGCCTTCTAGAATTCACAAAAAAAATCTCATATCATAGATGTTCTTCTCCCTAGATCTATTCTACCAGTCACATAACTTTTCATAAAAGACACCATTTTCCCAAAACGTCTGTTTGCTGTCAGCAGTTACTGATGACTGTTTTCTATCTGCACTGTCACACAGACTTTGCTCTGTTTGTTTGAGCCTCACATTTATATTCTTGAAGCGCTATTAATTCTGGAGTTCATAGTTTTCATTCTTGCTTCTTTAGGTCAGGTTTTTTATTGCCTCCATTTCCAAAAGGGAAGAGGTATGATTCCTTTGCAATTCTGTTTCCTGCAGGTTAGGGATTCCCTTGTCTCTTCGTGCAGAGGGAGAGGAGGTTGCTGATTCTATTTTTTAAAAATATTTTAGGATAGGTATCAGTTTTCCATCCCACCTCTGTCTTATGTCTTCCCTAAGGAAGAGAATGATCCGAGTGAAGTAATTCTATGACCTGACTGTCTGAGATACTAGAGGACTGGACTTAATGACTAGGAGGTCTCACTTCCAGATATCTGTTCTATGTTCCTAATACCACTGATCTGGGTTGGTCCTTGTGAGAACTAAGATCTTACCTAAGTATTGTTAATCAATCTAATAGAAAACTGTTAGTCTGAAGAGGCAGGCTAAGAAATGGGAGAAATGGGAGTGCTCAGCCTTGCCTAACAAGAGTGAGAGTCATGTAGATGAGCTCCTAGCACACTGAGGATTTTCCAAGGATATTTAAAAATATAAATCAATAAAGTATGACATATATATTCAGGACAATAGTGTCTTCAGACCTAGCATCTGCTAACTGTGCATGGACTTGAGGCAGTGCATCACCTCACAATTCTTTCAAATAGCACACTGATACCATTACCCTCAGAGAGACATGACTTATCAAAATTGCACAGTCTCCTTTATATTCTTGCTTCTTTAAATAGCTCCCAATTACAGCAGATGATATTTTATTCCCAGGGAAAATATTTTCAGTAACTGACTTACCCGGATGCTAGTAGGTCACTGACAGGGTTCCAGGCACAGATGAACACCTCTGACTCATGGCCCCGAAGGACTGTTGCTTTGTTAGGAGGAATTTCAATATCCCCATCAATTTCCATTGGCTTTGAATGATTATCTGAAAAAAAGTACAACAGAATATAAGTACTCAGTAAGATTCTGGTAGAAACCACTTTAAAACTTACCTGGGACTGCATGTTAGCTTGAAGATATTACTATATTGTTTTGGGTTTTTTGGGGGGATTGATTTTTATGACAGTTCCTCAATATAAAGCCCTTTGCCATAATATGTTCAATAAAAATTTGAAGTTTTTCATCAAATATACTGCTGTTTGATTCAACTGAACTGTTTAAAGTTGGCTTTATTAAGAAAAATACATTTACCGATTATTAAAAACAATATATATTACCACATGACTGAAAAAACAAAGTTTTGTGATAATAAATGATGCAGAAGTAGAAAAAACCTGGGGTCACACAAGGAAAAATAAAGGGATACAGTGAACTATGAAATAGTTGCCTCACTCTTTTACCACTGTCGCAAGCTCTGAGCAAGGTTGGAGCCCCATGGACAAGAAATCCAGTTCTCACTTAACTGAAGACTACACCATTATATTTGACAATAACTGAACCTAATTAAAGTACAGGTGACTTCAAATCTAGAATTCCCTAACTTTTAAATGCTTGGCAACCCAGACAACTTTCTTTTAAATGAAGCCTCTACATGTAAATTCTTTCATAATGAAAAATGGCAAATTAAAATGACATTTTAACCATAGCAAACTCTCCGATCATGCATCAGCAGTGGAATTTAATGTCCAAAACTTCAGTGTTGCTGCACAGACTTTTACCACTTGAGCTACAGGACAAATTACATTATGCTGACAGTGGCATAAAGCTATGCGCATATACTAATAGAAGCTAAATAATGCACTGAAAAAGCAGTTCACCAGCATTACCTATGGAAGAATAACCTCTTTTAGAAGAAGTCCAGTCAAGAGCTAATGCTTGGCAAATCCTCTCTGGGAGACTGCATGAGTGAGTAGCGGAGACTTAATTTACTATGTAAGAGATCTGGGTTTCATCCATAGTTTATGAAAACTATGAGGCCAAGCTAATTAATAAGAGTTATGGAGGGCAAAGCACTATTAAAGACATATTGAAGAACAGTTCACATTCTCCTGGTTCTTAACACAGAACATATTCACCCATGCTAGAGGGTTGTTGGGAATGGAGCAGAACAATGATGAGGATGATTCATTTTGCATGTCTTCCATTCAGGATGTGAATAGGATTTTAAAAAGTAATGTGAATGATTAAAATGGAACTTTAACCTCAGCAGACTGTACATGTGATCATGACAATTCTTGAGAGGTTCAGTGGCCTTGTCTACACTTATCTGGTACGGATGGCAGAAGTTGATGTCAAAGGAGAAACCACTTCTTGTGGGTCCACTGCAGATGCTAGATGGGCAGTGTGCAAAGTAAAACTTGGAAAGGGAAGGTTTGATTCGCAACAATAAACCTCTAAAATTATAGGAAGGCATAGAAGCATCTACATGGATCTTCTGTGCCTACCAGATAGTTGCAGAAGATGTCTTTCATTTAGGAGAAGCAATGTAACTCTAGCAGCACAAAGAAGGGTTCTGCCACTTCAGAGTAGCTCTGAGTATAGATACACTCAAAAGTTCTGCTGGCAGAGGACTGTAGTCTAGACTAGACCAGATACATATAGGCTAGGGACAAACATTAAAAAAGCCTGAGCCTGAATTGATTCAATCTTTGCAGTTTATTCTAATCTGCCTAGGCTGAATCAGTTTGTAAGTGTACAGACCTCCCAGAAATGCAGGTACATGCCTGCAGTAGCTCAGGCTAGAAGCTGGAGGGTGGGCACTAAAGCAGCCCTGCCTTCCCTTTCACATGCTAAGCTGAGGCGGGGGCATGGCCAGACCCCGGCAGGACACTCTGATTAGGGAAGGGTCCCTGTTGATAACAGAACATTTAGTTACACAGCAGGGAGTTAAACAGGGAGCTGTTAGCATTTATCAGCCCATCAAACAAAATAAAAGCCTCTCTCCTTAGTTCAAGCTTTTCTTAAACAACTTTTTCCAAGGAAGGAATGGAGGGACATTACCAGCTACCTGTTGATTAGCTCCAAAAAGACCTAGGCCAACACTGTCCTGTCTGCCTTTGTTCCATTTTCCACAGCCCAGACTGTAGCCAGCATGTGGTATGCTAACTAATGATGAGAGGCATCTGTGTAAGGCAGAGGGGAGTGGAGAATCCCTGCTTGAGCAGGGAGTGGGGGGAGAACCCCGGGTTGAGGGGGGGGGGGGGTGGGGGGGGGAGCAGGACGAAGCCAGGCAGATGCCACTGTACCTGCAGTTTCTGCCAGAGCTCTGAGCAGGAAGCAGAGGGGTGGGGCTAGCCCTGCTGGGCTGGAGCAGAGAGCAGAGCCCCACCCAAGGTTGCAAAGCATTTGGGTTGCTGGGGGACTCTGGTTTAACTTAAACCAGGAAGGGGTCTGGGACAGACACTGTATAAATTGGTTTGACTCAAGTCAGTTAAATCTGATACTACATTTAACCAGGTTTACCTCAAACCAGTTTCAGCCATTTTCAAACTGGTTTATGTGCACTGAACATCTGTTCTGTTACACGTTTAAACCAGTTTCTGATCACTTAAACCAGTTTATGTGTAATGTCTGTCCCTAGCCACAGTGAACAGGGCCATTCTGAGGGAAAGACATAACAGGGTTTGAAGATACATGGATGGTATCAACAAAATAATCTCAGCTTTCATTTAAGAAGATGACATTTCTAACATGCACAGTTATATAGAGAAACCCAAAAATTAGTTAGTGGGTCAATGTCTGCCTAAAACGAATGACAGTCTCTAGTAGAATTAAATCAGTAACTATTACATCCTGGGAGAAAGATTAATGGCTGTGGTTACAACACATCCCTATTGCTATGTAAAAGATCAGTCTGGTCAACGTGGTAGGATTTGTAAGTCTTACTACAATCTGCAAGACTGGTTTCTTTTTTGTGATGCTCAGGTCCCCCTTCATGAGGGTCTGTTTCTTCCTACCAACCTTTTGGCTCTACAAGTCTGACTGCAGGGGAAAATACACTACTACTTTTTCAAAGCACAAAAATGAGACAAGACTGAGAAGACTGTGAAAACAATCATGCATTGCTTTCTAATTTGCTTTGATCAGCCATGAAATAATTAAAAGTGCTAACAAGTTATCATCACAAGCCACAAAACGTAACACCTCTTCAAATTAATAAGCAGGGATCTGGGTTTTACATTTCCCATGGAAAAATGAAGAAAACCATGAATTCCCTGTTTTTATCAGAGAAAACGCGGATTTCTCTTTTTAGCAGAGAAATCCATGGGTTCTCAGCTTTTGCAAAGAGCTCTTGCAGGCTGGCACAGCTCCAAAAAGGAGCTCCAAAAAGGGCAGGAAACTGCCAGCCCTGGCTGGAGGGGGAGGGAGAGGAGGAAGGGAGGGGCCTGAGCCTTTGAGGCAGCCAAGGCTGGGCTCAGACTCAGACTTACCCTTCGCCCCTGGAGCATGGAGGTAAGTGGGGCTGTGGGGCAGGGCTGGGGAAGATGGTTGGGGGCTGAGGGAGCAGGGGGTGCTGCTGGGCCCAGGCAGCACATTGCAGCTGGGAGCAGGGCCAGGGGGTAAGGGCAGGGGTGCACCTCTGGGGGGGGCTTTGCGGGCAAGAGCTGTCGAGCATTGGTGGGGGAGGGGGGCCCAGGGGTGGGGGACGGGGGCTTGGGATAGTACACAGCGGCCACTGATGCTTACCTGGAGGCCTGTGATGGCAGGAATGGCCGCTGCCTACAAAACCTCCCACGCTGCCATGGAGCCATGCTCCGCAGTGTGGGGTGGTGGTGGTGGTGGGGGGATGGCTGCATGCTGTCCAGCCATCACCACACTGCTGCTGCCGCAGGGGCGAAGGGCATGGCTTCATGGTGGCAGTGCTTTCCTGCAAATCCCCGCCACCCTGCATGCAGCCGCCACCACCCTGCACCACTGTGGAGCTGTGCAGCTGGTCACGGGGCATGCCGCTGCATGCAAGCCCCCCGTTTCACACCTTGGCTGGGCATCACATATGTGACCCACACACGGTGGTTGTCACTGCACTGCTGCTGCTGTGCCCTGCGCCACTCGCCCACAAAGCCATGCAGGTGGCCATGGGATGGTAGCGCAGGGTGCAGTAGCAGAATTGCCGTGGCAGCCTCTGTGTGTGAACCTCCTGCCAGGCTGCCCAGCATGCGTGTGGCCCACAGAGTGGCACCCCTGTCCTCATCCCCTGGCCCTGGGAGTGGGAGTGGGCACAGAAGCACATTCCCCCCTTCTTGACCTACTCCCCAGAACCTTCCCTTCCCCACCCACACACTTATCTGCTGGGGTGGGTGTCAGTGTCTGTGTCTGCATATCTGTGGGTCTGGGGGACTGGTGTGAGGGGCATCAGGAGGGCTGTTGAGACTGTGGGGGGAGGGAGTGTGGGGTACCAGCAGCATTGGGAGGGGCTGTGGGGGGGCCTTTAATTTTTATCACAGATTTGGGGTTTTTAATCAGAGGATTTGCTGTTTTTAATCAGAGAAAACTAGGATCCCTGTTAATGAGGCAGTTCATACTGCTCCATACTATTTGTGCCTGGAAGGTTTGATATGCAACAATTATAGCAATAGGAGGGAGGGAAGGAGGGAAAGAAGGGAGAAAGGAAACCTGAAAGTCTGGCTGCTAGTAGGGCACTGACATGATTCCAGGTATAAATGAACACCTCTCTCATTTGATATTGCATGCTCTTCATGACCTTATACGAGAAACTCAAAGAACTTAAAGAAATTTAAGCAGGATTTGCAGAACCAGCAAATCTAACAAAGCTGAGGAATTCCATGTTATTAAATCTATTTCACAGCTAAGTTAACTGAGATAGAAAGCCCTGAGCCAGCAAGGCACTTATGTCCATGCTTTACTTTAAGTGTCTGCGAAGTCAAATACACCTCAGTGTCTATTGATTGCTTTACTAAATGGTAAAGCCTACAAGCCATGGTGGCAGCCTACAAGTACATAAAGGGTGTGCATCAGGATCTGGGGGAACACCTGTTCACCAGAGCACCCTAGGGGATGACAAGATCCAATGGTCACAAACTCCTGCAAGACCATTTTAGGCTGGACATACAGAAAAACTTCTTTACTGTGCAAGCCCCAAAGGTCTGGAGTAGATTCCCCTCAGAGGTGGTACAAGCACCTACTCTGGACACTTTCAAGAAACATTTGGATGCTTATCTTGCTGGGATCCTTTGACCCCAGCAGATTTCCTGCCCTCTGGGCAGGGGCTGGACCTGATGATCTTATACATCCCTTCCAGCCCTAATGTCTATGAAATCTATGAAATAGGGACAAGGTCACTCAGGTGCTTAAAGTTAATCACATTTGGCATTTTGATGATTCAGGGGCAAAGTAAGGATTTCAAAGAGTCAGGAACAGCGCCCAGGGGTTCTGATTTCCAAAGACATTGTTTGATATTGTGTTTAAAAGTTCCCTTGGATCAAAAAGTCCTGTGCTGATGATTAAGGTACCGTTGTGCACTGGAGAACTGAGAGTAGATTTCTGAACAAAGAAGGGACTCTATGGATGCTGAAGTCTGCATGCATTATATGGTACGACTGCAGCTAAAATGTTTGTTAACATTCACCATTTTTAGAATATTATTAGAGACTTTATCAAAGCTACATTGCACTCTTGAAGTATTCAAATAAAAGTTTCCAAATATATTAAAAACTAAAATCACAAGAAATGATAAACAGTTTCACTCTAGACACCTTTTATGATCATAATGATGATGATTGTTTGAAAATGACTTAATACTGGGATGTTGCATGCTGTTTTTTTCTTTTCCTTTTTTTTTCCTTGAGTGATCGTTACTAAACTCTAGTCCCTCCTAAGTAAATGTGATTTTTGGCTTAAAGTCTTTAGCAGCCTATTAATTGAAGCTGATCTTTATGGCTGTAGTTATGATGAAATAATTGAGTTGGATTATTATTTCTTCAAAGAATTATCTTGCTTAAATTCAAGCCAGCCTTTCCTATATAATGAAAAAAATGGCACTATAAAAAAATCTTTCAATTGTAAAATAATTCAAAACATTGTATCTCAGTTCCAGGTGATATTTTTTTTAAAAGATGATTTTAAATAAAAGCACTTTACCTAAGAAACAGAAGCAGAATTGAGCGGCATTTTTTAATTAGAATCTCAATTTGGGGTATGAATAAATGAACAAGATGTAATGATTTAAGAAGAATAGCTGTGCACCAGCTGTTTTGTAGTAACTGTTCATGTGCCCCCTCTTTCCATGTAGTAAGGGAAAACAAATACATGGCAGTGTAATTCTTAATAAAACAGGGCAAACTACTATGCTTTGTCTTTTCCTTATACTGGGGGCACAGACAGTTATCATGGATCAGCTGTCATGTAATAAGTTCCCAACCCTTTAACATGCTGCCATTTGTTTGTCAATACTTTAGTATCACAATCAAAGAAATAACTGAGAAATGACATCTTATTTCTGCCTATAATGTGTACCTGGGAAAGGTTCCAGAAGATGCAAGGGAAACAGATTGAGAATATCTCACGTAAATGAGCTCCTAACCTCCTGAGTCTTTTCCTGACTTCGTTACCAGCACACTTTCCTACCAACTTCATTAATTTAGCGGCAAGGCTGACAAAGAGTTCCAGAGATTTTTCCAAGTAGAGAAGAATTCCCCGCAAGGCATAATCTCATTTATTTATTTTCTTTAGTGGCAGAGGTAATACCGAGGCCAAAAAGCCCCTTCTAATTGTGGGATGATTTTTAAAGTGGAACTCTCAGTCAAGAAGATCCTAGGACCTTTGACTGTGGTCTCTTTAGTATGCTCTGTTCTGAGAGGAGACAGTTTCCATGGCTGTTTAGCCAAAAATGTGGCAACTCTATGAGCCTAAAATCCTGGATGCCATTGTTTCTTTGATTTGGCTCTGTTAAGAGGCCTAAATCCTGTTCCACCTGTTAGCAATCACTTTTAAGCAGGAATCCTGGTTTTCTCTTTTTAAAAATCACAAATTATCTGATAGAATTCCTAAAAATCCATGATTAAAATGAAATGCCACTACATATATACGTATCAACTGAACACAATGTTTTATTGATATATTTACAATTTTAAAGCAATTTGGAAGCCTATAAGTGCCTCAATAACTATATTAAAATAAATTCTAAATACCTATAAATTGCCAAATACACAAGCATTTGATTTGGGGTTTTTAATCATGGAAAATCAGAGCTTCCTCTGCCCCCTTCACTCACCAGGACACAGGTCCAGACCCCTCACTCCCAAGCCACAGACTCCTAGCCCTATTGGTGCCCCCCTATCCCCACCCCCAGCCGCACTCCCCCCAGCCCCAGCCCTGCTAGAGGGGGCCCCCAGCTGCCAGGGCTATGGGGCCAGGGACAAAGGTCTGCCACCCCCTGCAGCAGTGCCCAATCCCTGGATGCCGCCAGTGGGAGGTGGCAGCTGATATGGCAGAGCAGAGCACTAAGCCTGTCCTCCCCTCTTTCATGGGTGGCATAGTTCGAGCAGAGCCTGTCCATGGGGGTCAGGTGCAGGTTGGCCGCTGAGGGCTTGGCCTCCCTGACCTGATGCCCTCCCCCTGGGCCCTCTGCAGCCCAGCGGACAGGACCCAGTGCGGCAGGGCAGAGCAGAACCAGTTGTGGAAGCTCCTTGCCACCACTGGGAGGGAGCTCTGTGGCAAGGCACCCGATACCCTCCCAGCAGCAGTGAGGGGCACAACTCTGCCCCACCACCCCTGCTGTTGCTGAGCAGGTAGGGGACACCTCACCAGGGAGGTGCACAGCTTGCAGCAGCAAGGAGCTTCCCTGCCTGGCCCCTGCTGCTCCAGGTCCCACCTGCTGGGCTGTAGAGGCCCTGGGGGGAGGGCAGCAGAGCAGGGAGCCCAAGCCCATAGCAGGTAGCCTGCCCCTACCCTGCACACAAATCTGGGGGGCAAGAAGTGCACACCCCTGGGAGTGTGCACAGTGGCAAGAAGCCAGCCTCCCCCTCCCTCAACTCCTGGATGAGCTAGCTGCCCACCGTTCCATCTCGCTCCCTGCTCGGCCCAGCAATCACGCGCATGTGTGAGTGTGCACATACACATGGTGCCCCCTGCCTGACTGCCCTTCTCCTGCTCCCCCCAGCACCTTGCAGGCTGCAACTTTGCCAGCCTGCAGAGAGCTCTTCACAAAAGTGGAAAATTTGCATGTTTCTCTGTTAAAATGAAAAATCTGCACTTTTCTCTATTAAAAGGGAAAATCTGTGGTTTTTTTCTGTTTTCCCATGGGAAACAGAACACCCAGATCCCTTCTTATAAGGAAAATGCCTGTCATACCTTATGAAAGCAGTCCTATTTTGACTAGGAAGGCAAACAGCTCTCCCACCGCTCATCCCTTACATCAAGTTGGGATCCATCCTGCTCACAGGGGAGATGTCTATTTGAACCTTCCATCACATTAGGCTCCAGCTGCAGCAGTGTACCCAACTGACAGCAGCTCTGACTTCAATAGAGCTGTCCAACTGGTGGCCCACAGGGTGTATACAGCTTGTGAGCCATTAACACATGGCCCTTTGGCCCTGGCAGTCGCTTTCCCCACTGTTGTGCAGTGGGAGAGAGCCCTGGGGATGGCCTGTGGTGCCACGTGCAGTCTGCACGGCAGGGAGGCATATGATGTCAACATAGCCACGTGGCAAACTCTGCATGACATGTGGCCCCTGGCCATGCCACAGCTGGACAGTTCTTTATGAAATAGCCAATTGGTAAAAGAGCATAAAGAGCAGTGAGAGGAGGAGCAAGAAACCAAGGCTCCTTCCTCCTTCCTAGGGAAGTGCCCACCTCAGTAGGCCACAAAGTCATGCTGCTTCTTGCTTGCTCTCCTTCTTGCCCTAAGAATTTTTAACTTTAGGCAGCTCAACAGGCAGGCAACTTCAATAGGAGAGATACAAGATGTTCCTAGCCCAGTCTAGCCTATAACCTAGTAGTCAGGACACTTTCTTAAGAATTGGGAGCTGTGCATCAGCATCCTCTCTTGTTGGGTGGGACTTGGAATTGGAAGTCTCTCACAGTACAGGCAAATACCAAGTCTTAACAACTAGATATTCAGGAAAAGGTGGGCAGGTCCTCTTCCCCCTCTATTGAGTTAAATGCATAATCTCAGCTTTAAACAGTTACCCAGTGTGGTTTTCCATCTAAGAAATCATGGATTTACAGAGTGCCTGTAGATGTGCTAGGAAGCTGCTCCAACATGCTGTAAGTACAGCTAATTAGTGTGCTCGAGCCAGCCTCCACATCTCATGAATTAGCATCCCTGCACTACAAAATGATGGTGGGGCTGCTTTAACTAAAGCTCATTCAGCAACCTTTTAAAGTGCCTCTGCTGCCATTTGAAGAGCAGGGACACTGATACATGAAACGCTACGGTGCTATAATTAGAGTGGCTCCAGCCACTCTAAAGTGCATCCCCGCCACCCCGCAAGCGTGTGTAAACATGCCCATAGAGTTGACCAGGGGGCACTAGACTGTGGTAGACCTAAAAGTCTAGGTAGTCATTCTGGCTACTTTTGAACATGCACAGTAGCCCAAGTCCACTCACCCAGAATCTTTCCAGGCCAAATGTATAATGAATCTAGATGTCTTGGCACTTTTGTGGCAGCTATGCAGGATGGAATAGGATTTTAATGAACAGGGATCCTGGTGTTCTCTGATTAAAAAAAAAACAACCCAATTTTTGGGTTAGAAAAAGTAACCCAAAATCCACATGAAACACCACTATATATTATAACAGTGTTTCATGTGGATTTTGGGTTATTTTTTCTAACCCAAAAATTGGGGATTTTTTTTTAATCAGAAAAAACCAGGATCCCTGTTTATAATTAGCATTAAGTCAAGTTAGGCTGAGAAACAAAGATACAAGATGCAACAGCAAAATAAGTGGTAATGGGCAAGGAAAATGTCATAAATGAAAATTCAAAACGTAAGCAAAAGAGATAGTTTATAGTGGTTTGATGACAGTTAAATCTGGTTTCATCTGGCGTTGAAATAGGCACATTTGCAAGTTGGCAAATAAGGTACATCAAATTGCTATATTAGAATAAATACAGCCCCATCTTAAAGATTAGGCACATCCTTATATAGAATAATAGAAAGTTAAGGGTCGAAGGGAACGCAAGAGGTCATCTAGTCCAACCCCCTGCTCAAAGCAGGACCATCCCCAATGAGATCATCCCAGGGCTTTGTCAAGACAGGCCTTTAAAAATGCCAAGGATGGAGATTCTATGAACTCTCTAGGTAATCTATTCCAGTGCTTCACCACCCTCCTAGTGAGAAAGTTTTCCCTAATATCCAACCTGAACGTCCCTTGCTGCAACCTGACCCCATTATTCCTTGTTTTGTCATCTGCCACCACTGAGAACAGTCTAGCTCCATCCTCTTTTGAATCACCCTTCAGGTAGTTAAAGGCTGCTATCAAATCCCACCTCAGTTTTCTCTTCTCCAAATTATATAAAACAAGGTTCCCTCAGTCTCTCCTCATAACTCATGTGTCCCAGTCCCTGAACCAGTTTCAGTGCTCACCACTGGACTCTTTCCAACTTGTCCACATCCCTTCTATAGTGGGGGGCCCAAAACTGGACACTACTCCAGATATGGCCTCACCAATGCAGAATAAAGGGGAATAATTATTTCCCTCAATCTGCTGGCAATGCTCCTACTAATGCAGCCCAGTATGCTGTTAGCCTTCTTGTCAACAAGGACACTCATATCCATCTTACTGTCCACTGTAACCTCCAGGTCCTTTTCTGCAGAGCTGCTGCTTAGCCAGGCAGTCCCCAGGCTGTAGCGGTACATGGGATTCTTCAGTCCTCAGTGCAGGACTTTGCACTTGACTTTGTTGAACCTCATGAGATTTCTCTTGGCCCAATCCTCCAATTTGCCTAGGAAACTCTGAATCCAAGCCCTATCCTCCAGTTTATCTATTACACCCTTCAGCTTGGTGTCATCCTCTCTCCCTCCCTCCCTCCGTCCCTCCCTCCCCATCTTCCACATCATTAATGAAGATATTGAACAAAATTGGCCCCAGGACACACCCCTGGGGCATTCCACTTGATACTGACTTACAGCTGGACATTGAGCCATTGATTACTACCAGTGGAGCATCACAATCCAGCCAGCTTTCTATCCACCTTCCAGTCCATTCACCAATCCCATACTTCCTCAGCTTCCTTGCAAGAATGCTGTGGGAGACGGTATCAAAAGACTTGCTAAAGTCAAGGTATATTATGTCCACTGCTTCCCCCACATCCACAGATTTAGTTATCTCATCATAAAAGACAATCAGGCTGGTCAGGCATCACTTGCCCTTGGTGAATTCATGTTGACTGTTTGTAATCATCTTCTTTACCTCCAAGTGCTTAGAAATGGATTCTCTGAGGACCTGCTTCATGATTTTTCCAGGGATGGAGGTGAGGCTGACTGGTCTGTAGTTCCCTGGATCCTCCTTCTTCCCTTTCTTAAAGATGGGCACTATATTTGCCCTTTTCCAATTGTCCACAACCACCCCTGATCACCATGAGTTTTCAAAGATAATGGCCAGTGGCTCTGCAATCACATCAGCCAACTTCCACACTGCACCCTTGGGTGCAATGCATTAGGCCCCATGGACTTGTAAATAGTCAACTTTTCTAAATAGTTCCTAACCTGTTCTTTCAGCACTGTTGGCTGCTCACCTCCTCCCCAAACTGTGTTGCCTGGTGATGTAGTCTGGGAGCTGACCTTGCCTGTGAAGACTGAGGTGAAAAAGGCACTGAGCACTTTCAGCCTTTTCCTCATCATCTGTCACTAGGTTGTCTCCCCCATTCAGTAAGAGACCCACACTTTCCCTGACCTTCCTCTTGTTGCTAACATACTTGTAGAAACCTTTCTTGTTACCCTTCATGTCTCTTGCTAGCTGCAACTCCAGCTGTGCTTTGGCCTTGCAGACTTCATCCCTGCATGCCTAAACAATACTCTTATACTCCTCCCAAGTTCTTGTACTTTCACTTCTTGTAAGCTTCCTTTTTGTGTCTAAGCTCACTGAAGAGTTCCCTGCTGAGCCAAGATGGTCACTTGCCACATTTGCTATTCTTCCTGCACATCGGGATGGTTTGTTCCTGTGACCTCAGTTAAGATTTCTTTAAAATACAACCAGTTCTCCTGGACTTCTTTCCACCTCAGCCTGGTCTCCCAGGGGATCTTGCCCATCAATTCTCTGAGGGAGTCAGTCTGCTTTTCTGAAGTCCAGGGTCCATACTCTGCTGCTCTCCCTTCTTCCTTTTCTCAAGATCCTGAACTCAATCATCTTGTGGTCACTGCTGCCCAACTTTCCATTCACTTCTACATCCCTCACCAATCCTTCCCTGCTTGTGAGAAGTAGGTTAATAAGAACACTGTCTGTAGTTGGTCTCTCCAACACTTGCACTAGGAAGTTGTCCCCAGTACTCTCTAAAAACTTTGTGGATTGCCAGCACACCACTTTATTGCCCTCCCAGCAGGTGTCAGGGTGGCTGAAGTCCCCCATGAGACCCAGGGCCTGTGATCTGGAAACTTCTGCTAGTTGTCTGAAGAAAGCCTCATCTACTTCATCCACCTGGTCTGGTGGCCTATAGCACATACCCACCAGAACATCGCCCTTGTTGCTCTCCCCTGTAACCTTAACCCAGAGACTTTCAACAGGCCTATCTCCAGGTTCACACTGGAGCTCTGAACAATCACACAGCTCTTTTGCAGGAAGAATGAGGAGGCCTCCTGTGTTGCCCCCTCCTGCTTCTGCTTCCTCCAGACTGTCACTTCTTCATTACGAAAGGGCTTTGTTCTCTTTCCCCTGGCAAACCTAGTTTAAAGCTCTCCTCACTAGGTTAGCAAGCCTGTCTACAAAGATACTTTTTCCTCTCTTTATCAGAGGGATCCCATCTCTTCCCCGCAAGCCTTGTTTTTGGAACAACATCTCTGCTGGTGACATCACCTGCACAGACATGCATTCATCTACAGGATGCATCTGCTCCTGCCAGGGCCCTTCTCCTTGACCATAAGGATTGAGGAGAACATGATCTGTGCTCCTGTCCCCTTGTACCCAGAGCCCTGAAGTCACTCTTGATTTGCTCAGGGTCACCACTGGCAGTATCATTGGTGCCCACATGGATAAGAAGCATGGGGTAATAGTCAGAGGGCCAGACAACCCTGAGTAAGCCTTCTGTGACATCTCAGTTCTGGGCTCCAGGCAAGCAGCAGACCTCCCACGACAATAGGTCAGGCCAGCAGACATATCCCTCCAACCCCCACAGAAGGGAGTGTCCAACCACCACCACGCATCGCTTCCTCTTTGTGGCAGTGGTCTTGATCCTCCCCACCTTGGGGATTCCTGGCCTGGCCTCTTCCTTTAATGGAATGTTATCCTTCTCCTCTGTTGCCATATCTGTTCTCCAGGAAAACCACTGCATTTGGGGATGGCAACTTCTTCTTGCTGCCAGAAGATACAAGCTTCCAGCTTTCACCTTCATAGCAGTCCATACTCTCTTTCTCTTCTAGCACCACTTCTGACAGTCCTTCCTCCAGAGTCCTACAGGTTTTCTCCAGTATGGAATTGATGAAGTCTTTATGGCAGAGGATGCCTCAGAGCCTTGCTACCTCCCCTTATGGCGCTCATGCCTTCTTCCTGAGGGACCACCAGAAGGCACCACTCACCTTGCAGACACTCCCCCACCTGGCTGACACTGGAAGGAACCTGCAAGCCTCAATCTGCAGAGCACCAATACAGGACCTGGGTGGAAGCCTCAATGGTGTGTGGTCCTGCCTGGACAGACACCTCACACATGCAAGCAGAGGAAGAGCTGGCAGTAGCAGTGACTCTGGTATTACAGTGTCCTCCAGCCATGTCTCTGTGTCTTCTAATCTGCTTCCTCTCACTTCGTGCCTCTTTCCAAGAAGACCTTCTCTAGCAAACTCCTCTGTAGATGGCCTCTGTGCTGTTCCTTGATCTGAAGGTTTCCCTTTTCTCTGCAGCCTCTTTCCTCTCAGCAAGCTTACAGTAAAAGAATGTGAGAGATAGTTTCCAAGCAAACTCTCCCTCACTCTTGACTCTAGTTAAGACACAGGACTTAAGTCTTGGTTTAGCTGCTGAGTTTTAGCTGCTAAAATAAAACTATGTCATTAGTTAGACTTAAATAAATGTAGCAGGCTTGCCTTTTGGAGCTTGGGTTGAGTCCCAGGCATGAAATCTTGCTGTTTTGATTGGTGGAGCCCATCCACCAATTAGGAGGCAGCAAGAGGAGTTAAGTCACGCCCATTTCCTGAGGGCAGGAGAAGAGGAGTTCCCACCCCCGGACCTGATTGAGAACTGCAACACTCAGGTCCGTAAGACGTCAGGGGCGGAGCCCTAGAGCATATAAAAGGAGCTGCATGCCCAGCATGAGGTGAACACATCCGGGACAGAGAAGAGAGAAGAGTGGGCCTTAGAAAAGCTGAGGAAAACTGCTCAGCAGGGCGAAGCAGTAGCCCAGAAGTGCCCCTGAAGACTTCCATCAGTGGGGAATGGCGGATGGCTCCAGCAGCTAGGCTGTCAGTGTGCAGCACAGCGCATGGTATCTAGACCCTGGGAGCTGCGTGAGGCGGCTCGGGTCTGTGACCTCTGGTATGCGGCCAGAGACATGGTGCACAGGACAGGTCACAGAGTAGGACCTTTGGAGCACTTGGGCGGTTCAGGTCCTCAACCCCTGGAATGAGGCTGGGAGCTTGGAGCAGGAGGCACTGCATGGAGGGTCTGGGAGCAGACCGAGCCTGGTGCTGCACAAGGCAGCCCAGGCCTCTGACCCATAGCAAAAGGTTGAGTCCAGGGAGCCAGACGGTGATCGGGCTGCTGAGCCAGCAGACCAGGCTGAGCCAGAGGCCCCAGAAGACCTGCATAGAGGAGCCCTGTTCCAGGGCACAGCAACCCCCCCAAAGCCCACTTCAGGTGAGAGAGCAGCCTGGCGCAGAGGACGAAGGCCACCTTCCAGGCCTGGGAGCTGTGAGTTGTAGAGAAAAGAGGATTCCCATAGGGGAGTGGGAGTTCCCCCTGGTTAGTGAAGGACTCCTGAAAGTGGAAGGCCCCTCTAAAGTTACCAGCTTCCTTGTAGGGCTTGGGAAAAGCCCAAGGGAATTGGGTTTTCCCCTTGGGATTAAGTTTATCTTTGGGGTTCTTGCACCGTAAGTGGTGTGATGGCATGCCTTATGTTTTATGAACTCTCATGTTTGTAAATTAGTAGATAAGTAGAGTCCTAGGTTCTGCTGGAACCCCCTGTTGCTATTATTTAACCTGTTGTTTACTTGTATTTATTTCTGGATTATTTATTCACACATACTTATCTATAGTTTATCTGTTGGCTATCTATGTTTATTTTGGGGTTTATCTGTTTCAGATCAGATACTTCCCTGTGACTTACCTGTATCTGGAGCACTGGTATAAGGTTTTATGTCATTTACCCAGACGGTATTGTTTATGTTGCTTGTTTAGATATCTTTTATATATATATATATATATATATATATTGTACATATGATTATATCCATGTTCCTTTCCCTTGTGATAAGTTAATGTAAATAAATGTGTATATAGTTAAGTTCCCTGACTGTCCTGGCCTGGTTCTATAGGGATGGAGGAAAACTGAGCGGTTGCAGTTCCCCCCCACCACAGCACACCTGCCAGCTAACAATCCCTTTCAATTGGAGAAGGGGAGTATATACTAGAGTTACCTGGGCTACATAAATATATAAAACAAAGAAACTTAGCTTTTAGGCTCCCTTCAAAGACAGGGACAGGAAACTGACCTGCAGACTGACTAGTGAACTGCAGGCAGCCTGTCCTGTCTGCTTCTCCCCTGGTTGCTTGAACTGCTTCCTTACATGCCTCTCCTGGGCCTGGACTGGCTAGGCCCCTTTGTCAGACCCAGGTAGCAATCAATCAGCAGTCAGTCCACTTGGCTGCTCAGAGCACACACCCAAGCACACAAATCCAAATCGCCCTCAGCAAGCCAAGCACACAGGCAACCCTGGCTCAGTTACCTTCTTTAGCCTTATTTGAGATATCTTTATTTAGCAAGCTTCTTATGTCTGGCAAGGTAATCAAGCATAAAACCCAGGTCCACCCTGGAATTTCTACTTTCCAGGCTTGAACTCCAGTTCTCATTAAATGACCCACTGGCAGGTGAACCAGGATTAAAGCTTCTTTGAAACTTAATCTTTAAAGCCTAGGTAAAAAGTTATTTTCCTTGACAGGCTGGCCACCTGTCAGTGACATTTAATACTTTGAGATTCAGTAAATTAAAGATTAATTTGTTTTTGTTTCTAATGATTCTGTTATTCCTTTTGGTTAATGAGCATTACATTATTTTTAATCAAAAGCTTGCAAAGCTTTTCAGATGTTGTCTTCTCATTCACATACTATTTGCATATAAATATGAAAATTACCATTGAAATTTACATACAATTATTTCTTCAAGTACTTCATTTTGGTGGGATAGGCCTCTCTGGCCTTCCTTGTTCCCCAGAATACCTCTCAATTGCAACCCAGAGAGCCAACAGTCTGTTGCCATCACTTTAATACTTCTTGTTTTTACATAATTCTGTTCCTAACATTTTAATAATTTTCATTTTGGTATTCATTTTTTTTCCCCTTCAGGTATAAATGTAAACTTCTTTTTCCTGTTACAGGATTTTTAATTTTCTAAATTAAATTTAGCAATTGAATTCCTACTTAAATATCAGGAAAAGAAAATAAGGAACTAACAGTAACCTACCTTGTTTCCCACTAACGCATTTCTTACCTTGTTTTTAGGTTTAAAACCAAGAAATTTCCACTAAATTTTCTTCCTGAATACTAGGGTAAAAACAGAAACTTCGAGCAAGATTTGCATGTCCTCAGTATGACATTTCCCTTCTGGGTAACTTGTAAATCAGTGGGAATTGCTCCATAATATATAAGTATTAATTTTCTGTTGAACGAGCATCTTAGTTTCTTGCTGTCTTGTTGCTTTTTAAAAAAAAAAATTCTATTTTTGAAGCAGGAAACCATTTTGAAACTCCTAAGCACAAACATGTCCTATTTTAGGAACAGGGTGCTCTCTTTCTTTTTTGCTATTCTGGGGTAAGTATTGTTGTTGTCTTTGATTATGACATCTCTGAATGCCACAATTAATCATTATTGGATATTTATCCTATTTATCCATGGATATTTATGGCAGGAAGTGTGAGGAGGCTGGCTAGAATATCCTTATCATGGGCTGAGGTTCTGGGGACATTGTTCCTATTAGGGCTAATATGATTTTACTTGAAGTATATGTTAGGTAAAATGTGGCAGAGAAAAAAAAGTGAACTAACTGCCCCTCTGGGACTGATGGATTCCAAAGATGTTTGGGGATCCCTTTGTACTGCATTGAAAGCCCTTCAAAAGAGGAGTTAAATAGTCAGAAATTAAAGGAAGTTGTGTGGGGTTGCTTTTGCTGTGGTGCATTGCATTAACAAGAAGGTTGGGATGCAGGGTCAAATAGGTGGCTAGTGACAAACAGCAAACTGGACAGCTAAAGAAGCAACGTGAAAAGTAAGGTCCCTGGGGTAAGATCCTTTGTTAGTGACTTACTTTACACTTTCTTGCACTTTTTTTACAGCAGCCATTTTGGCAGCCTGACTTTCCTCCTCCTGGAGGAAAGGAAAGTCAGGCTGCCAAAATGGCTGCTTTAAAAAAAGTGCAAGAAAGTGTAAAGGAAGTCACTAACAAAGGAAATTACACCACTTGTTGAATATTTTGCACAAGTGAATCCTGTGACCATAAGTTGGAATAGTCACATTGTTGAATTGCCAATGAATGAAAGAGCACATTTATGACAGAAGTAAATGCCCCCTTTTTCCTGTGCAGATAAGGGTAATGTGCTTCCGGCAGGAAGAGTTACTTCCACCTAAGGAGGAACCCAGAGAGAACCCCAAAGATGCTGTCCCATTAGCCACTCAACTGAGAGAAAACAAACCACAGGTTCTACCAAAACCTGACTTATTCACCATCTCCAATGAAAAATCTCTTAATTGGAAACAGAAGAACTCGATGATGACATATTGTGACAATCTTAGACATTTCTAGGCAGCAAATCCTTTAAGAGGAGCTTGGAAAAAAGTCACAACAGGGTAATTCACTTAGGATTAACTGCACCTGGACAAAGAGTAAGGCATGATTACAAGACTTACCGTTGGCTGTTGAGCCTCTAGGGGAGACAGATAAGGTGACAGTACTGTTGGTTCTCTGTTTTCCAATGCCGAGACTGTTACCAGGGTTACTGAAGTCCCTCTGGAAATGTGCCACCACTGGCAGTGCAATCCTCTACTCAGCTGACAGCTCTGAGCCCACAGTCCTGTTCATCCCTTAACTTACTCTGATGTCTGAAGCTTTTTCTAATGATATTGCTGTAACTACTTGGTTGCAAGGATGTGGTTCTGGAAATGTTACGCCCTCCTCCGGAGAAATTATTTAGAAACGCAGTAGCTCTCTTTCTGATCAGGGGAAGGCAGATACAGGAAATGCAGGCTCTGAAACACAGCTCTGATTCAGAGTTCTCACTACCAGTTACATTTTTTTTTTTTTTTGCAGATGTGAAAGGCATTGAATGTGTGATGGGTTTAGTAAAAATGTCTAACCCCTCTAGAAGGCCTTTGTCAAGACATCTTGGGATTCTTAATGAAAATACATACTTTCTAATTTTACAGATCAAGATACACGACTGTGCACATTCTAGTATTATTTAATCTATCTCGGTGGAACATGAAGGAATCGCCTCCTTGTAAATGTAACAGAAGTGGCTCCACTTTATTCTCATCTTTTAATAGGCAGGATGGTCTCTTATCAGCTAAGAATTTAAAATGTGGCCAACCTTTCTACAGGTCATTCTCAGAGATTACAAACCCGTAAGATTAGGACAGACACTAGAAGAAATAGGAACTGTTAGTGGTCTCTTTGGCTTAGGAATGTCTGGAACAAGGTAGATGGAGGGAAAATGTAAAGACATACAGACTATGTCCAACAGGACACTGCCAATCATGTGGCTAACCCCATGGTTTCCAATGTAGAAGGATTTGCTCAGAAAGTGAGATTCACAGCATTTAACACACATGAGACTGCTCAGTTATATGATAAAACTCAGCACAAGTTGAAGAATGCAAAAATCAGGACAAGGTAAAATTTCTAGAAAAAGAGATTATACATTACTCATATGGTAAATATATTTTAAACACAAATCCATATGCATTTAAAACATAGAAATCGGGTGAAAATCCTTAGTTTCAGGGACCAGAAACTTGTTCAGCTGGACACAGCTGTACTTATGATACTAAGCTGTACTTATGATACTAAGCTGATCAATACAGATCACTGTACTGATACAGTGTCTACAGTTTTCTTTTGGAGCAATTCAGAATTTGGGATTGTTCACACTTCATCTCAATCATATTAGGCACTTCCATATATATCTTCACTAGCCTTATTTAAGATATATTTGTTTGGCAAGCTTTTTAATTCTAGCAAGGTAATTGAGCATAACACCCAGGTCTACCTTGGATTTTCTGCGCTTCAACCTTGAACTCTAGTCCTTTCTGAATTGTTCATGTACAGGTGAACTAAGTTTTGAAACCTAGTGTTTAAAACCTAAGTAAGAAGTTATTTTCCCTAATGGCTGGCCACCTGTTGGAGATCTTTGAAACTCAGTAATTTTAAGATTACATTCTTATTATTTCAGTGACTAATGATTCTGTTACTCCTTTAGGTTAACAAGTATTTCATTATTTTTAGTCAGTGGCTTAATATTCCTTTCTTGTACTGTCTTCTTATTTATATGCTATTTGCATTTTAATATTAAAATTTACATAACATATTTAAATGCATTTCTTTGAATACTATTTTTGGTGGGACAGGCTTCTTGAACCTTGCTCTCGAGAACACCTCTAGCAGCCAATAAAGGGCCCTTTAGCTATCTTAGTGTATGGGCAAATCTACCTTTTAACCACTTTGAAAGGAGAGAGGGAGCTGCCATAGGAGCACACATCAGCTGTTACAATGCTGTTACATTTACATATTCTTGCAAATTAGCTAAATCACTGTAACTTTAACCCTGACCAAGTAGGCTGCCACCTACAAAAACTTATGACTTTCTGAATGAGTTTAGTCTCTAAGGTACTCAGTCCCTGCCTTTTGCCTGACTTCAGATTCAAATAGCTAACTCCCTCTCCAGAGTTAAAGCTGCAATGGTTTTGAAACACTTGATTCACTACAAAGTCGTGGAGATGTAACAGTTATATCATTCTCATTTGCTATTAATGCAAATATTAATGTCTGTCTATACCAGTGGTTTTCAACCTTGTTTGACTCAAGGCATCCCTCAAAAATGTCAGCTCTTAGCTTTCACTCATTTCCTATGGAAAAGGAACAAAGCAGTTTTCTATTAGTTCACAAATATGTTGCAAGGAACTCAGGAAGACCACAACAGGCCAGAATGTTTGTGACACTATGTGTTCCTATTTGAAATCTCTGGGTTTATCTTGTGAATCATGTACAAATGTTTGCACACCTAACAGTGCTAATATTGTACAGCACCATTAAAAGCACAGCACTCAAAGGTGCCTGGCACCCTGGTTGAGAATCACTGGTCTAGACCCTTAGGCTGCATCCACGTAAGTGTGGATGTTTGGTTCCCTGGAGGCACCTGACAGCGGCACACCTTGTGCCGCTGCTAGTTGTCCCCTGGGAATGCCTGTGCCATGCACCTTCTGGCATGCTGCAGGTTACCCTGGGTTGGGGCGAGGAGGCTGGGACCAACACTGGGCTGGCTCCAGCGGCCTTACTTGGGGTTCTGGGGTCTTCCTGGGGTTCCAGCTACTTGGAACCTGGCTGGCATCTAGAGTGTGGCTCTGGCCTGCCAGGCTCTGGTTTTGAGTGGCATGAGCTGCCCCTACATACACCACTCTGCTTTTTTTTTTGCACAAGTTTTTTGGCCCCTGGATATTCAGGGGTCAACCCCTCCCCCCCCATACTGCTCCCTTGCAGCATGAAGAACATGAAGACACATCTGCGGTGCCACACACCACACAGCCACACTCATCTGGATGTAGCCTTAGAGGTAGATTAGGAACCTATGTCTGCCTATCTTCCACATCACATCATACTGCTCAAGTAAAATAAGAACCTGTAGTCAACACATGTTCTTTCTCCTTTTGTCTTCCCTCCTTATTGATATGCAACATAATACATTTTGAAAATCACATTCAATTGATTCTAAAGTTTCAGGGAATATCCTAGATTCCTATTGACTTTGGTGAAGATAAGAGAATGTGAAAAGTCTGGTTTCCACTAAAATCAACATTTGGTAACTGGATGCAAGATTGAGATAGTGACTTCAGGGTTAGGGTTAGTTGTTAGTCTGAGGAGGTAGCTTTTCTATCTACAACACTGTGTGGGCCTGATTTTAGTGGAAAGCCGGCTACTAGAAGCTTCTCACCCTCCTTCAGTTCCACTCTGTCCCTTCAGCCACCAAGGCTGCTCATACCCATAACTCAGTCCATCCCTCCTCAGCCAGGTTGTTTGTCCATTCTGACTGGCCAGGCCCTGGGCACTCAGATAAGAGGAGACAGACCGGGCTAGTCATACAGCTCAGCCAACTTAACCAACAAAAATGCAGTTTCTAGACCTCTAGTTATTTTACTACATATATTTTCTACTGTATCACTGTAGATACAAACACAACAATAGCATAGCCATTTAGCTTCAGGCAACAAGCAAATTCACCAGACAGATTCATTACAGAACCCTTATTTGCAGTGGGAGTTGACAGCTATTAAGCCAGAAGCTCAGGCTCAAGATTCCCGGGTACAATCTCTTATTTTTCACCACTGAAACATACTGTGGAGAGCTGAGAGGTCTGTGCATATTTCCACCTATATTTGAAAACTTCCAGACCTGTTGTTTTTCTAAGCTGGCATGATGCGAACAGCTCAGAGATGGAGAGGCTCCAGTTGTTTGAAAGTGATACAAACAACTTGTTTCACAGAGCCCCATGGTTTTCCCAGCTTTTCCCAGCTTTCTGCTGTTTCTTAATTCCAGGCCTCATACCTTTTCCCAGGAGGAGCACCTGGCACAGCAGCGCTGCTAAACACATGCCAGCTGGCCAGCTATACCTCAGGGACCTTCCGTTCTAACACCGTTTCAGTTTTGTTAACTAGTCTGCCTGGAGGGCAGCAAATGTAAATTTCTACCCTGCAATACCCAGGCTCCAACGATTAATACAACTTCCAGAGCTGTTTTGCTGTAGGGCACAACACCAGATACTTGCACCATTACAAAAAAGAAAGTCAGATTGATGATGTGCCTGGCTATACAGTTCCCCACCTCCAGAATGCCCCAACAAGGTATGGTAATGTTGGAGTGACGTTGTAGCTTTGATGGCCCGGGAATTATGCAAGAGATGAAGAATGATGCAGATTACCTTCTGTTCAAAAGCTTGTCTAACTTTATACCAACCATGCAGTTGGTCCAAAAAAGATATCACCCCAAAAAGTCCTTGCCTCAAGATCTGTTGTTAGCAAAGATTTGTAAATGTTAGCAAATAACCCTCGATTTATGCTGTTCAAAAGTCAGAAATGGGCACAAAGTAGCTGCTGTAGGGAGAGTATTTATTTCTAATATTCTCTTCTCAGACCAATGGGGAGCTTTTAGTAAAACTGGTGGGAAAACATATTTTTCATCCTTTAAAAATATTTAGCTTTCAATCTTTCTTTTCTTTAATTTAGAGCGAAACCCGACAATATTAATGTGTTTTGCCAACAAAATTCCTGAAAAATGTTTCAATTCAGTCAAAATGTTTCATTTTGAGAAATTCACAGTATTCATTTCAATATTGACCTTTTAAATATTTCTTACATATAATAACATTTGAAATATAGGGTGGATTTGAAACTACAAAAAGAATTCTAATTCTGAAAATGGAAAAACAGGACAACTCGATGCTTTCAAAGCTTTTCACCAACTGTCTTCATAATGCAATTTCATTGAAATCATTTCAATTATAAGAAGAATGTTTATTTTGTCAAAATGACATATTTAAAGCATGGGTAGCCAACCTGCAGCATAAGTACCACAAGTGGTACAGGCATCCTCTGCGTGTGGTACATGGCTAGGGACCTATCTGAATTGGGGTGAGGGGAAGGGCTTTTCACAACCCGCTCATGGTGCTCAGAGCCACTTTCATGGGCATTTTGTGGTGGCCTGCCCCTTGCCACTGATGGCCAAGAGGCCCTGCCCCTCACCGCTTATTGGCGAAGAGTGCTCCCTTTCATGTAGCTCTGCCCCCACCACTGATTGGTGAAGAGATCCCAGTGGGTGAGGAGGATGAGGGGGGTCATGCCACTCTGCCAGCTGGTACCTTCACCCCCCCTAATCCCGGCAGGCTGTGAGGCCAGTCAGCATCGGCCAGAAGGACCACTTGTTCCCACTGACCATCCAGCATTTAATTTTGGGGGGCTGGGGGGGTGGGGGAGGGGTTGTGTGTGTGTGTGTGTGTGTGTGTGGTGGCGATTCTGTGGGAAACTGCAACAAACACCATTTTTTGCAGAAACTGCTGGTTTTGTGGGAAACTGTGGGAAACTGCAAAACCAGCAGATTCTGCAAAAATTGCAGAAGCACAATTTAAGAAGGTCCCTACACATGGCAGATCAGAGACCTGATAGAGTGCAGCAGCAGATAGGACAGGAAACAGAAAGCAGAGCAGGAGATGGGGTGGCACCACAGGGCAAAAAGCAGAAGAAGCAAGGGACCGGGTAGGGAGCACAGAATAAGGAGCAGAAAGGAGAGCAGCAGATTAGGCAGAGAATGGGGACTAGAGTGGCTCCTGGGGAAGGTGAAGGGCTAGTTTATGGGGGACATGCCAAAAAGGTACCCCCTGCCTCCTATTCTAAACTAATACTGTTCTGATGAAAAATTTCCAGCCAGTTCTAACTGGTCTTCAGGCCACAACTGCATATGAAAGATAAGGCTCAAGATGCTCAAAAACTGACAAAAAACTTTAGTCACAACTATTCCTATTAGCTTCAATGGGAGCTGCTAAATCCCTTAGCTTAGGGGTTGGCAACACATGGGCCAGGGACAGGCATTCAAAATGCCTGAGCCTGAATTGATTCAACTTTTGCAGGTTAGTCTAACCTGGGCAGGCTGAATCACTTTGTAATTGTACAGACATCCCAGAAATGCAGGCACATGCCTGCAGTGGCTCAGGATAGAAGCTGGGGGACGCTAGAGTAGCCCTCCCTCCCCATTTACAGGGCTGATCTGAGGGGGGCGTGGCCAGGCCCGAGCAGGATTAGGGAGACGTTCCCCCCACTCCTTGATAACAGAGCATTTATTACCACATAGATTCATAGATGTTAGGGTCAGAAGGGACCTCAATAGATCATCGAGTCCGACCCCCTGCATAGGCA
>NW_005842274.1:473010-473461 GCF_000455745.1 Alligator sinensis
CCTCTCCAGGTTATCCACATCCCTCTTGAAGTGTGGCCCCCAAAACTGCACGCAGTATTCCAACTGCGGTCTGACCAGCGCCCGATAGAGGGGAATTATCACCTCCTTGGATATGTTCGTCATGCATCTGCTGATGTACGATAAAGTGCCATTAGCTTTTCTGATGACTTCGTCACACTGCCGACTCATGTTCATCTTGCAGTCTACTAGGACTCCAAGATCCCTTTCCGCTTCTGTTCCACCAAGCAGGTCATTCCCTAGGCAGTAGGTATGCTGGACATTTTTCCTCCCTAGGTGCAGCACTTTGCATTTCTCCTTGTTGAATTGCATTCTGTTGTTTTCTGCCCATTTGTCCAACCTGTCCAGGTCTGCTTGTAGTTGTTCCCTGCCCTCCGGCGTGTCCACTTCTCCCCACAGTTTTGTGTCATCCGCAAACTTGGACAGAGTACAC